>NW_026933591.1:0-59258 GCF_032062105.1 Saccostrea cuccullata | reverse complement strand
CTCTACAATGTAATTTGATTTTTTTTTTAAAAAGTTTTGTTTGATTGATCCCTTTTCTTTCTACTAATTTCCACCCCTTCTTTCTATTTCTCTTTCCCTTCCTTCTAAAATATATTCCTCCTGTTCTGTTTTCTCTTGTGAAAAAAAACAACTCTAAGATCAAAATTGAGGTCAAATTTGAGATTTTAAGAAACTTGCTCAAACCTGTTTCACAGGTTGGTTTTTTCCAACCTCTTGTACATCCTCCTTGATAAGCACCTGATTTAGCATCACATATGCTTGAGTACCAACAGTGTTTACTGCAACTTCTCTCGCAATTTCTTCGTACAGTCCTTGTGGACACACTAAGCAAATATATGTATAAAAAGAATTGCAGATTGCAAAAAGAACTTAGAAAACCTCACGTTCTAGGTATTTTATTTATATTTTAGAAGACAACGATAAATGCAATTTAATTTAAAGCTAGATTGAGTTCATATATTTGAAAAAGTTTTTTGCTGTCTAATGTTTAATGTCCCTTTTTAAAAAATTACACTACATGTATCCGGGGAATGAGAGGTAATTGCAAAGAATATTCCGATATTAATTCTTTACCTCTATTTAACTTTAATTTAATTACTTTTTCTGAATAGATGGAGTTGTTACCAATTAAGAAATGAAAATTTGCAATCAATTGTGAACAAATTGATTGGACACTCCAAAAATGATATTTACACAAATCACATTTTGCTCCATAAAAACCTGGATCACATCCGTTCAAACAATAACCATTCACGTGATGACATTTTTCAAAGTTCAGTCAATTTCCACATCGACTCAAGCAGTTACTCCCGTAATATCTACCAATGCATTCTAAATAGAAATATATTTGAAAACAAAAAACAGCTTTAAAATATTAAGTATTATCAACGGAGTAAATTGTATGCCATTCGAAACATGAATATATGTATTTCAATATGATGTATTTCAGTTGATACGTATTATTTCAAAGATGAATTACGAAGTTGCTTGTCCGCTATGTTCTAACAACTTAATATGCATCATAAAATCTCTCAATGTTTTTTTACACACTAAATTTCCATTTTTTTTCCATTTCCTTTTTTCAACTTTGTATTCTTCATCTCTAACCTAATTTACACTGGTGTCCTTGATATCCAGGTTTACATCCTTGACAATCTCCTGTTTCTACATGACAATATTGACATTTAATTGGGCAGGGGACGGAACAGTCAGATGTATAGAAGCCGCTCACACATCCTTTAAAAGATATCATCGATAAATAGTTGAACTAAACAAACCGTATGAGACAGTCAAATATATATTTTTATGATACATATATTATTTTATAATTCAAATGTAGGAATTTAGGAATTATTAACTTCTTATGGTTCTAGATTTCAAAGTTTGTCGCTACAAATCCATCATTGTGTAAGGGATATATCATTATTATACAGCAGAATTACTTCAAAAGTTAAAAATGTCATCAGGTATGAATATATAGTCGTTTTGCTACATTTGAAACATTAAGTAGTTTATTTTTTTCATTTAGATTTTTAAACGTACCAAATACTTCCACTTCACATAGTTCGTTGTATGCGTCTTTTGAAAATTGATAAGCGTATTTTGAACTTTGTGGTCTCTCATTATAATAGATGACGTACTGTCCATGCACGGGACACGTTATATTGACCATGGCTGGTATGGTGGACCTGGTGTAGTTTGTATCGTGGAAACATAGATGTCCATCAAGTCGGTTTGTTGTATTTGATATATAAAGATAGAATCCTAGAAATCTAGTGGTGAAGCTGTTTCAATTGTCTAAAATAATATCAGAAATTAATGAATTCTTATAATTATTTTACATCATTTCCTATAATAATGATTCTAATAAGAAAATTCTAATATAAGAAATGCACTAGTATAAAATTAGTATAAATGCAAAGTATAAAAATCATTTTGCAGGTAAATTATAATTGCATCAAGATTTATTTTCGAAAGATATTTATAAAGTAGTAAAGTGTTTATATGTCAAAGTTAATTAAGGTAGTACGAGTGTGAAATCAAAGTAATGGAAAACAAATGATTTTGGTATTAATGGATGCACATATCTATAAGCAATACATGATTATAATATAAAGAAAAAGAGTGTAGCTGTTTGCCCCCTAGCGGCTGCCAAACTAAGGGAGGTAACTCTGTGTGTTATTTTCCTTAGAAATATAGTCCGCACACCAACTTAAAAAATAGGTCAAAGATTAAGTAAAATTTTGAAATGTTAATTTTTATTAAACAAGGAACATCTGTTCTAAAATTTAAAACCAATTTTTTTTTTTAACAAATTCTAAACTGTGCTTGCAGCGCCACCTATGACGTCTAATTTTTCTAACCAAAATACATAATTTGTGGATCTTAATCAAACTATAAAACATAGACAGAGTAATGGAATCAGAAAAAGCAATTTATTTTTATAAAATATTACAACAATCAATCAATTTGTCCAAATTTCAGAAAAAAGAGTGGAGCCGTTTTGAAAATATTTAACCCGAATTTCCTCTGATCAGCTTTTCTCTGCAAAATTCTTGTGTTTACGACTGCTCTAAATTTGTCTTCATTTATAATTCAATAAAAACAACTAGAATGGACATGGTACAATATTCTATGAACTATATATTACCTAAACAATATTCATTTGTAAAATAAAAAAAAGTTGTTTCATTAATGTCCTCCGTAGCCATCTATACTGTCCAATGATTTGAAACAAAAAAATTGAGAAATATATGAATTGTTATCACATATTTTACAATATGCAGAGTAATGGAAATAAAAAATGCATAGGTTTTACATGAACTGTAACAGCAATTAATTATTGTGTCCAAGTTTCAGAAAAAAGAGTGGAGCCATTTTGAAAATATTTAACCCGAATTTCCTCTGATCAGCTTTTCTCTGCAAAATTCTTGTGTTTACGACTGCTCTAAATTTGTCTTCATTCATAATTCAATAAAAACAACTAGAATGGAAAATGGACATGGTACAATATTCTATGAACTATATATTACCTAAACAATATTCATTTGTAAAATAAAAAAGAATTGTTTCATTAATGTCCTCCATAACCATCTATACTGTCCAATGATTTGAAACAAAAAAATAGAGAAATATATGAATTGTTATCACATATTTTACAATATGCAGAGTAATGGAAATAAAAAATGCATAGGTTTTACATGAACTGTAACAGCAATTAATTATTGTGTCCAAGTTTCAGAAAAAAGAGTGGAGCCATTTTGAAAATATTTAGCCCGAAATTCCTCTGATCAGCTTTTCTCTGCAAAATTTTCATGCTTACGACTTCTCTAAAATCAGTTACATTTCAATAAAAACAATCTAAATAAAAAATGAACATGGCACAATTTTATGATCTATAAATTACCTGAACAACTTTCATTTGTAAATCAAAAAAGAAATAAAGTTAATGTTTCACAGTGTACGACCTTATAATGCCAGCTATTATTGTCCATTGACTAACAACGAGATATGAGAAATATGAATCCTTGTCACATATAATACTACATGCAGAGTAATGGAAACAAAAAATACATAGGTTTTACATGAAATATGACAACAATCAATCAATGAGTCCAAGTTTCAGAAAAAAAAGTGGAGCTATTTAGAAAATATTCAGCCAGAATTTCCTCTGAACATCTTTTCTCTGCAAAATTTTCATGTTTGATAATAAAATTATTCCTATAACATTTCCAAATTATACAATATGTATTGAAATGAATATTGTACAAATTTTATGAAATTATAATATACCTTAACTTTCATTACAAGCATATAAAACAATAATTTTAGGTTGAATTATGAGCTCAGACTGTTGTTTTATGAGCTCAGACAAAACTTGACTAGTTTAAATAATGGAAGAGTGTCTAGAAAACCATGAACCTGTGTGACATGTTTTTCCATAATTTCACAAGACATTATATCAATGCATGAAAAAGTACAGGAACATCATAATTTCTTATATTTCGACTAAGTACCACCACACTGTCATTGGTAGACAAAAAATCCATAAAGCTTGTAGGACCTGTCCTTATGTTTACTGCTTTCACCTTACTCTTTGTCATTGTGGTACATTTTCTTTCCCCGTTCCTAATTCCAGTTATCTCTCTTACTTTTGGATGAATTGGAGTCTTTCGTAGTGCATGTACATATGTAAATATGTACTGGTTGAAGTAGTTTTCTCCACTGATGGCCAAAATTTGTTGTATATGTGTGGCATAAGCTCTGGCTAAAATAAAATAAATTATATTAATTATATATTCATTTATTTAGGTAAACTTAACTAGAAGAGATATATGGTATAATAAATGTTACACTCCCCTACCAAATACCGGTACAACAGATACATTTACAATTTACAATTTAAAAGAATACATATAAGAGATGCATCACTCTCATTTAAAAATTATCCACTATAGACCTGACTTTTTCAAAAGTAGGTCAAATGTCAAAATCAGTTTAATTAGTATGCCCTGGGTTAAAGTTTTTCCAAGATTTAGTCAAATTCCATGATGAAGGTAAAAAAAAATACCCATAAAAAACCTCTTGTTGCTGGTAATTTGTCTTCATGAGAACTCCTGTACAGTACATCCAGAAGCCTGCAAAGTTCCTTCCCAAACTTCATTTGCTGCCTGTGAAACAACAAGGATATTTGAAGATTAACAAGTCCTTGAACAAGATATGTTTGTAAAACACTTATTGCCCACTCCCCCAGATAATTGGAATTTTTCTAAATCGAATGGACATAACTCTTTAAAAAAATTCCCTGAGCTTACCTACCCAAAGCAAACCTTGACCTAGATATTCTTATGGTAAATCTGTATACCAAATTTTATTTCAATACATGCAACCTCTGCGAAGAAAATAAACAGAAACTGGTGGTGGACCGACCAACCAACAGACAATGTACAGCTGCAAACAGACAGCTGCAAAGCAGTATGCCCTTCCTTGATAATGATATATCATATCACTAACTTGGAAAAAAATCATACTTGTATGTACAATTATCAGTAATGAATTAAGTATATTAAATTAAATAACACAGTGACTACAAGTTTCTTGAAATTATACTGATTAGTGATATGACCTCGAATGTGATTTGACACTCACTAGGAATTCACTTTTATTGAATTTTCTTGACTTTCCATGTTACTTATAAATAAAAGTAAATGAGTAGAAAATGTGCTTTGTATCAAATGATCTAATGAAATAAAACCCCTTACCATAAAAAAATGTGTGTTAAATTTATGCATACCAACGTATTTCACCCCAGCCACCACAACCCTATCATTATTTTTTTTATATGTAGATGTGTATCCCTTATGGCCTTATCTGAATTATAACAATGTGTAAATATAGATGCAGCATTGACACATTTTCGTTTGAAGATTTCAACACAATTTGAGTTAGAATAATGAATCATATTTATTCAATTTTAAAGACATATTTTCCAACAGAAAATCTCTCCTATCCATACCTGAATCTAAATTTCTTCAAACTTTTGCTTCAACTTACATTATACAGTTATGGACTGTTTAGAAGGGAGACATCACCAGTTATCAGGTCTGAGTAGGGTTGTCACCCGAGGGCGCTTGCGCCCGAGGGTGACAACCCTACTCAGACCTGATAACTGGTGATGTCTCCCTTCTAAACAGTCCATAATAGTTTTATTATCCTGAAGAATATATACAATTATTAATTAGATAGAGTAGAAAATAGTAATCAAACCTCTTAATTTCTTCTACTCTACTCCGATTCCATACTTTCAAAATATGTCAACAGACAACTTTGACGTCATCGTTAGAATTTATTGTTTACCGATCCCGCATATTTAGCCATTGTGCTTATAAATAGGAGTTATCTCGCTTAAACCACTGGGAGATAACAGTTGTCTCCCTGCGCGTGAGGGAGACATCACGAGTTGTCTCCCTGCACGTGACCTGCTCTAAACCAATCAGATTGACTGTATAATTCTGAAGGATAATAATACAGATTAGTTCCTTTGCCATCTCCGAGCAGTTTGCTTATAGATATAAAATGCCGGGTTATGTACTTTCTATTTCACAACGGGGAATAACTCTAAGAATATCTCGACGAAAAAATTATGAACATTACTGAATCGCTCAGCATATCTTGATACAGTTGATTTCTCGTTGATATTAGGCCTTATTCTGTGCAGCCTAATTTCAAAAACTTTTATTTAACACATTGTCTAGCCTCTGGGATATATGAAAAAGACACTTCTTGATAGACTGTTGAAATATCGGCACACAGTCACAGCTAGGACACATGTAATTTTGATCCCCCGTATACACATGTAAACCGTGTTTGGCGTGTTACATGTATCTGATACTTTCTTACCAGTATTTGAATAGACCTTAATCAACGTCTGCTTCTGACTGGTTTCTATATTTAAAAAATCCGTTTGCGAATTGCAAAGCCGTCCTCAGCACGTCCCATTTTCCGTTGTTCCTCCTTTTGGGAAATCCAGCGCTGTCGTTACTATGGAGATCGGAAACGGGTCAGTTGTCGTAAAAATACCAGACGTACTCGATGACAATGCAGATATTTTAATACTCATTTTTAATCAGAAAAAATTAAGTAGTAAATTTGAATGTACAATATTATTAATTATTTAATGATATAAACACTTTTAATGACATTATTCTGAATGCAACTTTTACAACTTTCGTTCCAATTTTTGTAATGTAAAATGCTCACACTCATACAACCTTAAATGACATAAATTCCTTATCATAATTAATTTTTTATCAGTTTTAAATCACTTTAAAGTTTTTTTGGGTTTTTTTACTTACACACTTTTTGATTTTTTGTAGTAAAAGGTATTATTTGTATTTGTGCCTTTAAAACGTTTCTGTGCACTTCTTAATTAAAAAATATTGATAAAAAAAATTTTTGATAAAAAAAAAATTCACAATCATGGTTCAAAAGATTACACGGTGTCGAGCTGATAATGATAAATATATATTCATAGCACGAGCTCATAAATCTCAATCTGAAAACTTTTTAACATCCATTGCAATGCTGCTTTAACAAAATAATTTCTTTCTTTTTTAATTTTTTCCTCTCCCTTATTCTTTCTTAATTATTTTTTTTTAATTGTTTTTAAGTACCGCTACAAACATTGACAATCTGATCGAGTAATGTAGAAAAGAAGCTCTATCAGTGTCTCCTTACCCCACGCTGTATTTCCAGTCCTATAATATATCCTAAATTGATGTATATTGTAAATTGATCTCAAGTTAACCTACCAAGTAGCTGAAATCTGTGAAAAATTCGATATCGCACACTGTCCTCCCCAAGCTCGAAGATCCGACTTAAGTCCATCAACAGCATTACTGGAGTGAAATAAAGAGTCAACTAGACTATATGGATGTGCTTGCCATGTTGGTTTATTTAAAGCCAAGTTTTCTACAAAATACAAGAATGAATGCAGATTAAAAGTGGTAAACTTTGACGACACCATTTAAAGGTATTAAATGTTTCACAAGCAATGTTAAAGAATAAACTTTTAATACACAATTCCTCATTTTTTTGGTGCTTGGAGCTTTAATTCCAAAGTAAAATAAAGTTCTTCCCAGACATATTTGAAAAATGTAAAATTTTCAATTCATGCTCCCAAACACCAACCCCTCCCCCGTCGGACACAATTGGTTATACCAAAAGAGGACTTCTTTTATATAATTTCTCTCTCGGACTAAAGTTTTACTTTAGATGAACATAAAATTTAATACATACAGATGCTTAAAAAACGAGTATTTTGTTCAAAAGTAAATATCAACTAGTAAAATTTCTAAATTAACATACGTTACTTAAAGTCATATATGCTATATGAAAGCCGAATTTTGTGTGAAACAAAATGATTAATGATTTAAAACACATGAAGTGTAATAAAAAATAATACTTTCCACAAAATTGTACTATATATATTGTTGTTATAACAAAACAATTAAACAATATCTAGGAATTAAGAATTCAGTCTTTTCATGAATATTGATGAAGGAAGTGCGTAAACAGTAGGCCTATATATAGAAACACATGTCCACGGGGAATCACAGACAACTAGGTATGTTGCATTTTGACAACAATTATTAATGTGATTTAACTACTCAAGGTTAAATCCATTTATCAAAGTACCATTAAGCTTTTTAGTACTGCGGCTTTCGGGGGTATCATCGGGGGTAGAAGTTGCCGGTCCTGGACTTGTATTTAGTGCCATCCTGTTGTCAAGGTTTTGGGGTTATTAGTCGAACCCAAGCACCAAAACCCGTGACGTCGAGCGCAAAATATCAAGTTTCTGCAAAATTTCAACCCCCCAACCTCATCCCTGAATAATAAGTAATATGTTGATGGAATTTATCTGCTGCTTTCTCGTGTTTTCTTCTGTTTTCTTTTCCAGATAATATAAAGCCTTAATCCATACCCACAGCAAGGACTTGCCCAAATCGTCACGGCTGAAATCGGATCCAACCTGGAGGAACATATTGCCCAAGCGGATATTTGGCTCACCAGTAGTGCCTAACCTATAATCTTGATATATGACTTGGTGCACAATTGATTGAATTTTGCCATTATTGTCCAAGCAGGCAAGCATCTGTTCCCAGGGCTCACCATTCATGATTGTTTATTTGTGGGGACGCCAACAAGGCAAGAGTTGATGCTGGGCTCCCTTATTTGTTTAATGCAGCCGTGGCCCATATCGCCAAATAAATATAATTAATTAAGTAGAAGTATTTTGTAGATGGTTGATACTGAATACATTAAAATATAAGTACATGTACCAATAAGTAAGACGCTTGCCATGCATCCACGTCAAAAGTGGGTAGAATCTCAAACGGCCTACCTTGTTTTCTTTACGCCACGTGTGTTTATCAATCTAAAAGTATCGACGGCGTCACGTGATGAATTTATTTAAAAATAACTGTTTTTCTTTCCTTGCAGGATAATAAAAAATTATAATTTATATAACTATATAACTATATATATATATAACTTTGTAGCGCGTTTAATTTTAATGGTGTAATTTACAGTATTTTCGTAACTTTTATTGATAAACAAATTATATCAATTTCCAATTGTATTTTAACTGGCGCAAGTTATAGCGTGTATACTTTTAATGTTAAGTGTGTATTTCAAAGAAAAACAACATTGATTCTATTTTTTATTTTAATTTTAAAAAGAGTGGCCTATGACATGCTTTGATACAAAATGACTTAAAACAATTTTGTACGAAAATAAAGTACATAAAATATTTAAACCAGGATATTTTGAAATGATCAAGTTTTTTTTTATCCCTATACCCAGTTCAAGTATCAGATAGCAGATACACAAATGTAATTTTATATTCTGAACACAATCATTATGATTATGCTACTGTTATATATTGATAGAAAAAAAAACAATGTGAATAGATGTAATAAGTCTTAATATGACATTTAAACAATGTCTTCGACCTTTAAAATTAAATTAAAACAAAAGTACACTTTATGAAAGAACATCTACTGGACTAGGCGATAGAAATATGTACATATAAACTTGTCATTATGTTATGTAATGTGAAAGAAAATATGGTATTTTGTTTCTCATATGTACAGGAAATTCCAAACATCATGAAAATGAAAACAATGTAACAGAAATATTTATTATGATATCCCCACCCATATCTAATTTTCCTTGTAAATTAAATACCTTAATTCAATATCAAAATAGGTTGCCTTTCTTTATACAACCAAAACAAAATAATAGAAATAATTAAGTTTGGGATCACATGTAGTAGTGTAAGAAACACGGCATCTTACTAGCTTGGGCTAGTGGGTTAACCCTTTAGCTCAATTTGTAGAGCACAGATTGGCAAGTCAGAGGCTCCAGGTTCAATCCCCAGCAGAGGCACAAATTTGTCTCTGTTACATTTGGCGGCCACGTTGGGACTCGGGTATTCTTTGGCCGATGAGAGTGATTGCCCTATAACTTCGCCCCACAGATGTCGGCACTCCAAAAGAGATAAGGACATCTCATTCTCTGGAGAGGGACAATGTTGTAGTGTAAGAAACACATCATCCTACTAGCTACTACCTTGGGCTAGTGGTATACCATTTAGCTCAATTGGTAGAGCACTTGACTGGCAACCGAGAGGCCCCGAGTTCAATCCCAAGAAGAGGCACAAAATTGTCTCTGTTACAAACATTAATGTAAATCCTGAAATGAATAACGCAAAGTGATGACCACATAACACATGACATAACACATTTGGTTATAAAAATCATTTATATTTAGACCAATCATATACAATCAAAGTACTTGAAGAGAAAACAAAGTAGTTGCTAAAAAATAAAATCTTGAACAAATGAAAGCCATATGGAATAAAGACGAATATTAATATTTATTCATAAGTCAAAGCCAAAATCAATTTCCTACTATATTCTAAAAACAACAAGGATTCTGAGAGGAATAAGCAATACATGTCCCCTTATGGGTTCCCTTTTTCTTGATGATGCAAAAGTAATGACCAAGGTAAAACTGCTTGATGATAGAATTCTGAGGTTGTGAATGCCTTTAACCTAAAATGATAATCCCCATAAAGGCGAAAATTCAACTTCTCAACGGTTTTTTTTTTCATTTCGTTTGCACTATGATGACCTTCGGTATATAGCGCAGCACGAACCCGATCATAACCATTAAGAAAAAATAATAAAAACGTCATAAATCCGTCAAAAAGCAATGAAGTGTAACAGCACTAAATTTGATCTGTAACTCATCAAAATACATTCACAAACCAAAAATCAGCTCAATATCTGCAAGCCTTTAGAAAGAAAAGCACGGAAATCCAAGCAGGACAGACTGATAGACAGACATACGAGGGTTTTTCGACAGATGCGATAAAATTAATGCTACTGTAAAATCACATATTTCCGTGGGGTGAAATTTTCGTGGTTTGAGGAAAATCTCTAGACTTGGTTTAATTTGTGGGGATTTCATTTCGTGGACCAAGAATTAATGACTACTTATATATGTAACATTTTACATTTCGTGGTGGACATAAATTCATGGGTCTCGTCATACCTTGAAAACGACGAAAATTAACCCCCCCACCCCCCACCCCATCCCACGAAAATTTAGGACTTCACAGTGTAAAGTTGATGCTTGCAATTTTTTAGGGAACATAAAACAACAAATGTTAGAAAGCTGTTGAAAATTATAGCTTGATACCTTAAATATTTTCCAAATTATTATAAAAAAAGACATTATTTGTTCACCCAGCGCAGTCGCCATTTAGTTGCACGGAATCAATGTTTTTCAATGTCCACATTCTCTACCTCATACACTTACCTTGATAAGATTTCTTGGAGTTAAGTAAAGTTTAAACTTGTCTTGTTAATATATTTTTAAAATGTCATGAATAGCTGAGTTCAATGCATACGGTATTGTAAATAGATCTCTACATGGTAAAAGATTCTAATTTAATTATAACATCATATTTGCTTGACGGCGTTCTACATCTATCCCACATGATCAACGTCACCTTTCTACGTGACAAACTTTGAACAACCTTACTAAAAATTGACATTTTACTTTTACATTTCTCGTCCCAAACCCTTTTCAGTCTTTGAAAAGCAAGAACTTTGAATGCATTTTATTTTTCAGTGACACATTTAGTTATTTCCTAGGTCTATGTCAGTTTTTCGAGGAGGTTAAACTTTAAAGCATGTTAGAAAAGGAAATAACTCACACCCCTTTTTGACGTCATTACAACTCATAAATTGTTTGGACATTTCATATAAAGTTTGCGATGAATTTCATATAACTTACAGAATGGGGCTAAAATTGCAAATTTTACGAAATAATACTGTGGAAACATCTATGCTCGAGGGGGAACAATGTTTGTGGATTTCGGAGGTCACTCTTATCCATGAATTTATATCCCACCGATCATTTATTATGTCAACATATTTATATATTGAATCTTCTGTATATATGAGTTACCCGCGAAATTATGACCCCATGAACCAACAAAAAATTGCTTGCCCACGAACATTAACCCCCACGATTTAAAATGGTTCCACGTTATTGTATTTAAAAAATATCAGTAAAACTTAAGTAAAAACAAGCAAATTCAAAGAATTGTGGTCCCCCGCTTTCTGTGTCTTTGTGGGTGAGATGTTATTTTTTATGACATATTGTGTGTAATATGAACATCCTATGTCATTTATTTCGAAAGTAGCATTGAAACTGATTTTTTTTAAAGATGGAAACCCTAATCCTGACCGTTAAAAAGTTATGGCCAAAATAAAAAGTTTTTTTAAAAGTAGGTCAACTCCAAGGTCAAGATCAAAGGGTCAAAGTTGTTGATATCCAATGAAAGGTTTTCTCACAAGGATTACATATGTGAAGTATGAAAGCCCTCGCCCTTACTGTTCAAAAGTTATGGTCAAAGTTAAAGTTTTTTCATAAGTATTTAAATCTTTAAGGTCAAGGTCAAAAGGTCAAAGTTGATGATATCCAATGAAAGGACTTGCCACAAAGAATACATATGTGAAATATAAAAGATCAAGTATCTTCCGTTCAAAAATTGTGACTAAAGTTAAAGTTTTTTTTAAAAAAGTAGTTAAAACTCCTATGTCAAGGTCAAAGGGCAAAGTTGTTGGTATCCAATAAAAGGTCTTTTCAAAAGAATTAAATATGTGAAGTACGAAAGCCCTAGCCCTCACCGTTCAAAAGTTATGGTCAAGGTTAAAGTTTTTCATAAGGATGTAAATCTCCAAGGTCAAGGTCAAAAGGTCAAGGTTGTTTGTATCCAATGAAAGGTCTTGCCACAAAAAATACATATGTGAAATATAAAAGTCCTAGTATCTACTGTTTAAAAGTTGTGACCAAGGTTAAAACTTTTTAAAAGTAGTTAAATCTCCAAGGTCAAGGTCAAAGGGTAAAAGTTATTGGTATCCAATGCAAGGTCTTCTCACAAGAATTACATATGTGAAGTACGAAAGCCTTTGTCCCCACCGTTCAAAAGTTATGTTCAAGGTTAAAGTTTTTTCATAAGTACGTAAATCTCCAAGGTCAAGGTCAAAAGGTCAAGGTTGTTGTTATCCAATGAAAGGTCTTGCCACAAACAATAATTATGTGAAATATGAATGTCCTAGTACCTACTATTCAAAATTTATGGCCAAAGTAAAAGTTTGGAATTTTTGAGTAAAAGTGGGTCAAACTCCAAGGTCAAAAGGTCTAATTCAGTGGTACCCAAAGAAAGGTCTTATCACAAGAAATACACATGTGAAATATGAAAGTCATAGCTCCACTAAATCAAAAGTTATGTGCAAGGTTAAAGTTTTTGTGACGGACAGACTGACAGACTGACAGACGGACAGACGGACAGACGAATGAGATTTAATGTCCCCTCACTTTTGCGAAAGCGGGGGACAATAAAGTAATCTTCGATGTTGCGCCGCCTGGACATACCATTGCTTAAAAAAACAATATATTAAAAAAAAGATAATTAATGATCTATAGTTAATTATAAACAAAAAGATGATGCTAATTAAACGCTAAAAATTCATTGATGTATCTTAAGCGGTTTTAATTTTATGGCCCTAGTCCACAAACGTTTCGAATAACCCTTGTAGAACAAACAGACGGACAGACGGACAGGCGCAGAGGACATCTATAGTCCTCTCCGCGGTTTCACCTTCAGAGGACTAATAAGAAACAGTTCAAACGTTTCGTACCTTTTTATGTCCTTGAAAAATGCCATTTTTCTATCATGTCACATTAAATTCTTTACTTATTCTTTATATTCTTTACCACAACATTTGTAAATGGAATTGAGTCCTAGAAACATTTTGCATAGACATTCAAATCCATTTGGTATAGTTGTATTCTTTTCATTCTTGTATGTCTATTTACAGTAGAGTCATGAAGAAGAACCATTATTGAATTGATAGTCTTTTTTTTCCAAATGCCACTTGAAAAACAAGTGACCCACTGCAGTTATAAGATTTCTGATCATTTTCATGTATATCATCGTGAGGCAATGCTTTTTATTTAGTTCATTGATACATAAGTTTATCGACACCCTTGTGTCATACTTCTCCACAATACATCGACATGATTAGTTACAAATAAAAAGATTTTAAAAACATAATCATAGAATTAAACATACCATATCCAAAAGTAATTTGAGCGAGTGCATAATACAAGCAGAATCGTAAGATCATACTTGATGGTGTAAAGATATCGACAAGGAAGTAAAATATCTTTTTAGTGCGTAGTTGATACAAAATTGATCATGCGATCTGGTTTTAAAACCTGTCATACATTTTTATTTTAAATTTAGTTTTAAACTTTTGTCGCAGAATTAAGGGCGTTAACCAAAAGGAATGATCCGAATCATGCACTGAATACCTGTCAAAATTAGGATTTTTAATGCTAGATTGCATAATTAAATGTATTGCATAATTTGCAGAAGATATTGACAGTGTGTCTATGTAGGAACTTTATTGGAATTATCTTATACGTTCACTCATTTAGAAGGATATCAAAAATCGCATTCTGCTTTTTATTTAAATTTCTTCATCTGTTCGTCGGTATGAATTTTCCTTTTTCAGAACTATGCGAGCAAACAAACTGAAAAAATAACAAAAATCATGATCTATATACGTTACAATGATCACATTATTAAAGCCATACCTATATATTTAAGAGTAATTAAATGCATTATTTATAAAGTAACAAAAAGTATTTTCTGTAAAAGTCACTATTTATAACGTCTATAATGCAACCCACGACTTCTTAAGATTTTGAAATCATTGACACATGTCAATTGAATTCGGTCTATTCCGTCCCCGAAATTCACCTTATATTAACGACAATGTGTAATCGCATCACACACGCTCAGTTTTTCGTCCTTGCTTTGTTCGGCGGCATCTTCGTGTAGGAATCATGTAACCGCTTGACAACACACAAATTCATTACATTGTTGAGTGTCGCTTGTTTGTCTCTCTTCCGGATATAGGTAGACATCAGCTGAGTACGGCGCCGGGTCGTATTCTATTCCTCAGGGTTGTGCTCCGGTTTCTTCTGGTCGGTGCGTACATAATGTCGGCGTTCGTAATGTCTCTTAAAGCGATATTTCTCTCTGAGGCATACTTACAGTGGTTACACTTGAATTTTTTGTCTTGCGTTTGCCCAGAATGCTTTAAATTTATCTTCTTCATGACCCTGGGACGTCGCAATTCAAAATGGACATATATACATAGCGGTTTATTTCCTAACTGCCCTAACAAAAAAATACTATAGTTAACTATAGTTAAAGTTAATTATAGAGAACACTTTGACACTATGGAAACTTTGATTTACTATAGTGATCACTTTGATACTATAATGAACACTTTGAAAAACTTTAAAAACTTTGTTTTACGTTAGTGATCACTATGACACTTTGATTTACTATAGCTGACTTTAATTAACTATTGTTAGAATTTTTGTTAGTGTGAAATCGAATTCTTTATCCATCCCATCCAACTGCAAGACTGCAAATGAGAGGGACTGGGGCCCATTTTACAAAAGGACTTACGACTTAAGACCAAATTTATTTCTTCATATAACTTTTTCATATAATTTACATAATGTTTAAAATTATTTTAAACTTTTTAAAGGAATGTGGTATTTTGAGATATATTTACACGAACAATTTCAAAGAAAATTAATAAATTTGCAAAATGTTACAATAATCTTAAGGTATTGGTCTTAGTCGTAAGTTCTTTTGTAAAATGAGCCCCTGGACTGTTCTCATTTCGATGTTTATTCTTATTCTGTCAAATGATGTCATTGGAAAGTCTTTGCTTTCGGCCTCGCCTTTTATTACGGATAGTCGTTTCGTGGTGTATCTTTTGATCTTCCAAAACTGCTTTGTCGTTTCTGTTGATGGTCTCTGTGTTGTTTTCTATGTTTTGATGAGTAATGGAGTCAATAATGACGTTCGTAACGTCGTTGTGGCGTATCAGTTGCATCTTCTTTCATGTAATGTGGTTTTAAAATTAAACAGTATTTAAGTGTTTTAAAAGTTTCGGAGAAACCTGGTATAAGCATATGTATTTACATTAACGAAGATGCAGATAAATGAGTCACTGACATTGTAGAAAAGAAACAGAATTACAGTTATACATCAAGAAATATGCTAATGCTTTCCTTCTCCACTTCATATTTCAGTCCACTTATGTATCTGAATGTGATGTATTCTGACAATAAATCTTATGTTTACCCTTCAGGTTCCATTGGTTTGCTTACAAAGAGATATTCTAGATTATTCACCCCCAATCAGAATCAGTATTTCTGCAGTCAACAGTACTTCTGTAGCGGAATGTGGAGTTATTTGGATTGTAAGGAATTACTTGCCATGTTGGTTTATTTAATGCTGGATTTCCTGAAAGTAAGGAAAATTAACATAAATCTGACAAAAATGGAAAAAACGACTTACCGGTCACGTTAGTCTAGTGGTAGAGCGTTCGCTTCGTGATCTCGTTTGCGGTGCCGCGTCAAACCTAAGGCGTAAATATAGGTAACGTAGTGACTGCTCCTTCGCCAAGCTCTCGGCATTAGAAGTGAAAGTCACGGGTTTTTCGAATATGACCTTAAAAACGTAGGTCCCATGTCACGGCAGACGTTATCACAATAAATGAGCAATCACTGCTCAATAGCCCTGAGTGCCGAGTAAACGTCTAGATTTAAAGCCCTTTACTGGCATACGGTGACGTCTCTATATGACTGAAAAAAATTTCGAATGGGGCATTAAATAAAACACAATCAACCAATTAATCAAAACGATTTTGCTTTACTTAAGATAACCATTCCTGTGCTTAATAAAAACTAAATTTTTTAATTATAGACAACTGTTAACCGAAAGAATGATCTCCACGTCCCACAGTGGGATTTTAAGGATCAACTCCTTACTTCGCAACTTTGGAACAGACGCTCTAAACACTGCGCCACGCAGGCGACACTGGTCTTTGAAGACAAGCGTTATCCCACCCCTTCACTCTATGTAAAGTTATCTGCTTAACCGCATAAAGGCAAACATAACGTACCATACCTACATGTACTGAAGATTTCAAGATTTTTTTTTTTTTTGTATTTATTTAAGCTTAAAGTGTCATCAGATGTTCGTAATCACAGAATCAGCATGGTTATCCGTTTTTGAGTATGTATTAATTAATGAAAATTCTTGTATAATTCAACATGTGCTAGACATATATTCCAGAAATTTTCAAATTAAGGAATGACTCTAATTCTATGTCAAATTATGTTCAAGAATTACAGTCATTCCCTATATTTTAATTTGAAAATAATTAAACGACTTTGGATGGATGTAAAATTATGTTGCTCTTTATGAGTTCAAATTTACCGCACAATAATACATCATTCTGTAGTAACGAAAGTGAAGAGAAGCGAGGGGAGATAATAATTGATACATAGATCTAGCAGCCATGATGTTTGTTTACATAAGGTAAGATCAAGTAACTGTTTGAAGTTAAAGGTACATTTATTTAATATGGAATTTTCCATGGATTCCGAGCACTGGAAATGAGGGGATTGCATGGATAAGATGATTAAGCTGGTCGTCAAGGGGGATGGGGGATTCCCCATACCAAACTAGATCATACAGTAATTTGCGTTCCTTTTTTGGAAATCAACCAATAAGAGGCGAGAATACAAAAACAACAAATTATTTACATTTATTTCAAAAAAAGTTTTCAGCGCCATACATAGATATTCAAAAAGTAGTACACGTATATAAGATTTGGTTCTAGTTAACTCCAAGTAAAATGACAATTAGGATCAAAATACAGCTTACTCCACTTATATTGAACTCACTTATTTTGAAATTCCGCTTATTTTGAAATAGAAATAAGTCCCCCGTTTTTGCCTCTCATATTCTTTGCATTAAAATAACGGTTATATTGAAATCGGATATATTGAAATTTCGCTTATATTGAAGCTACTGATCGTTCCTCACAGGTGATAATGAGTTGTTTTCATAACGGTTATATTGACGTACTCCCTGGCAGCTGTCGTTGGTGACAGTAATTATGCCTGATTGACCAGGTGATATACAAAGGTGTGAATAATTGAGTTTTCACCTTATGTGTTTTTATACTGCATGTTCTTACGAAATAAAATTCTTCACTGTTAAATTCTTTGCGTCCATGTATATAATACGGACATATCGAGGCTAAACAGCTAAACGTAATATTATAATAGTAACCCCCACAGATCTAGAAAAAAAAAACATAACTTTGAAATTAAATGCATGCTGTTAATGACTATTGGTATGCCTAAATTAGAAATAACTAAGGGATTAACCCAAATACACTTACGATGATATACAAGCAGCATTCAGCAGAACGTTTTAGAACGTCCGGTTAATTTTCTAAAACGCAAATAAATGCGATAGGGGAATAATAATGAGGTTGAAGATTATCTTTTCGATGTAACAGAAATAAAAAAAAAATATTTAAACTTTCAAGGACTCATATTCTATGTAACCTGTTCACTGTTATAGATAAACGAGAACAAAATAAATTTGTTCGGGTTTGTTCTTCTTTATTTTGGATCCGGATTGAACTTCTAAAAATGGCGGCTTTATGATTTCGCTTATATTGAATTGCGGATATATTGAAATAATTTGCATGGTCCCCTAAATTTCAATATATCCGGAGTAGGCTGTATGTTGCATATGTTCTTAAAGATAAACATCTCATTGTTTTCTAAGCATTATGACTTGTTAAATTTACAAGGATGAACTCATTAACTTATACCTAGATATTTCAATTTACGAATTTAAGAAAGATTTAATGTTGGTATCAAGTCAAAGTTGCTTTTCACATCAAAATCAGTCTCGAAAATCGTAGCATATTCATCATTATAGATAACAAGTTTGAGAGTATAAATGGTATTTATCCATGCATGAATTAAGATAATGAAAAAAATAACATGCATTCTATACTTTTCCTATAATTATTTTCTGTTCCAAAATAAACAGAACTAACATCCTGTAGCAAGGACAGCCTCACCATCACTACCAATCAATTTAGCCACAGTTTAATACAATACCAGAAACTTTCAAGCATATTTTATGTACATCAGTCATGTGCATATTTTGTAGAATTGCCTAAAGTATTGGTGTTTTCACGAATAGGAACACAACACTTTTTTTATAATATCAATACCAATTCTTTGTCAATGATTCCATTTATTTATATATACATGAAATGTACAATATTTACATTCGCTGTTTTTTACTACAAAGCCAACTGTGAAATTGATTTGAAAGTCATTTTCGTGTATACTCACGCGTAGAAATATACACGGAAAAACGTGTGTTGACGTGACGTCACAATAAGGCTACAGCGACGTTGGTAAAAATATAATATAGAGCAGCGAGAAATTACTGAGTATATTTTTGTTGCTTCCAAACCTAAAAAAAATGTAAATATAATGAATGTTTTTTTTTTAAGTTTTGTGTGAGTTATTGGTGTATGAATCAAACAGACTTGTCACACAGGCATATTTTTCATGAAGCGCTAGATTCACACACCAATTATTCAAATAAAAACTTAAAAACATTTCTTAATTGGAAATTTATACTCTAAAAAAAGAATGTTATTTATGTAAACTGTGTATATCATGCAAAAAGGAAATATTTTCTTTTTTAGCACAAATTTCTTATTTTAGCATTTCATTCAGTAGACATAATCTATGCTGTCAAATGGCAGCAAAACCACAATGCATATTTACAAACAATGACCGATATGTTGCTTCACTTTAAAGCAAAATGTTCGTTCATAAAAATACATTGATGATAAACTATTTTATGTTAGTTTCCTATACAATATCACAATACGTAAAAATAAACTGAATTCCATATTTATTTAATGGACTTTTCTTCAAAAGTTGGATAGCAGCGTCATTCCATGGATGGAGTTTATGGATTCTCGATTCTGTAGCACTCTGTATACTGTGGAGTTGATCTTCTCTAAGAGATTGTTGATATGAAGCTAAAGCATCCTGAAGGTCCCCTGTCATCTGCTGACAAATCCCTAAGATCTGCCATGCTATGTTTTTAGCAATTGGAGGTATGTGCTGTCTCTGATCATAATGAACTAAAGCCCGCAAATTACCTAAAGCTTTTTGTGCTCTTTTGAAATCAAACTGTCGGCAGCAAAAGATTTCTAGCATGTATAACATTACAAAGGGTGGTATATATAAGCAAGGCACACCGTTTTCTAGGCTGGACTGTTGTTCTGGTCTCAGTTCTCTGAGGAAAAAAATGTTATTGTTAAGTTTGATATTCCATGCTACAGCTTTTCTCATTTTTGTAGACCAGGACTGATCCCCTACAACCTCGGTAAACATCTCCTCATCTTCGTTTAAAAAACTCTTCATCACGTATGGCTGTGCTAGCTTGACCTTGATCACATCTATTAAATCTAATGCTTCCCGGTATCTAAATGTTTTGTAATGATACATGGCTACGTATAACATGTCGGAAATACAACCAAACTTCGCAGCAGGTTTCAGGATATAACGAAACTTTTTGTCAGCTCTGTACTTCAGTTTGTTTTCTTTTGTATGAATATCTATATGCGACATAAAAACCAGATTCTGGAGAACAGATTTTGTAATAATCTGTAGCATAAAAGCTTGGCACTCTGTTAGGGATGAAGAAATCGTCTGTTCTATTATATTGAAAAGCTGAATGCATTCTTGTACGTTTGAGACAGAAAATGAGCCCTGTTGTTCTACCTCTCTTAATAAGTTGACATCAAAATCAGTCTCAGACAACTGTGTATCTTCATCTGCACAATAGAAAATTCTGGGATCACACATTAACTGAATGCATACATCACAAGTCGTAATCGAGAGAGTTTCAAGCATAACTTTTATACCCATCTCGTAAAATTCATAGAGTCTAGTAAATAAAACGTGTTGGCCTTCACCATAAATATTTCCCAGAAACATGTTGTTACTTGGAATAAAAAAGTTAGGACACACCCCCTCATACACCCATTTGAGGATGATTTTAAAGCAGATCCAGGAACAGTCAAGAAGAGTATGTGAGTACCACTTGGATATTGTATTTTGTTGAATCGCCCAAAAAACTGCCGTTTTCATGTGATAAGAACATAATAATTTATCATAATCACCTAATCTCGTGTTAATTATTTTATCTAAAAATAATTTGAGCAAGCCGTATGTTAAGAACTGAGCGTGGTTCATTATATGCACAAGTTTTTGTTCTGCCAAAGAGAAAGAAATTCTCCATTCATTAGGTTCATGATCATGCCTTCCTAGTTTATGTCCAATTGCCACAAAATGACATCCACTTTTTATTATGTCATTACGAACATGTTGTGGTGGCCATGAATGGCTTCTTTCTTTCCATGAAGATGCAGATGGAGGCCAAATTTTCGATGCAAAACAGTGTGCAAAATCATATTCAAGCATACCATGAAATCTATTTACACAAGGTCCATGGAGATTCGATTTCTGTAATTCTTCAGAACACTTTATTGCTTTGTATTTAGAACTAGAAATGTAATGTCTATTCTTCATTTTGACACAAGCCCTCTGGATTTCTCTGTTTAAAATTGGTGAAAAAAGATATAACAGGGTGAATCCTGGTGGGCTTTCAGAACCGTCACTGAGTATCAGTTCCTTGCTGAGATTGTTATAATATTGAGACTCGTGTACTTCCCAGATCACACGGTAGTTATCCGTCCAGTACATAATATCTACATCTGACTTCATTAGCCTGAATCCTTCTCTTTTACTTCCACTTATCATCATACAGCTCTGGTCACATTTTTTTCTCATTTGATTTGCCAGTGTGTTTGTTAGGTCCATTACTTCTCTCCTAGCACTAACTTCCAATGATGACCCAAACTTTTGACGCAGAAGGATGAACACATATGCTGACATATTCTGTGTGTCCGCCGTACTATTTCTGATAAGAGAGAAATTTTAAAATGTTTTTACTTAAGTTAGACTTTTAAGCAAGTCAACAAATTATGGATATGTTTACATATTAAAAGTGAATGCGACTTCCAATATCTTGTCAATGAGAATAACACAGGGTACACGTAATTATGTAGACTTAAAGTTCATATCATCATCTACCTCTCCCTTCTTTTAGACAGTTTTTTTTACTTCAGAAAAAATATTTTTATCCTTTTCTCCACTGAAAAATTCTGAAACATCACACTAGGATTAAACTATTGAGGTATCTTGCGGTGATATTATCTAATAAAACCTAAGAAACCATGGCGATCGAAAAAAAAATGAGGCATTAAAGCTGAACACTACTCGTAAATAGGCATAGTCCGCCATATTTCCCGTTCTTCGACGCTCTCCCTACAACTCGTATATTAGGAGCAGATCGCTAGTCAGTTCAATGTATTTCACTGTAGATATCCGACGAGTGTAGACGTACATCTTACAAAGCGTGCTACTCAATCTCGATAAAATTATCAAAATTTACGTATTTTTTCCAAAACAGGGCAAAAGTATCATGGAAAATAGATGTCAATACATTATTTACAAACAGAAAATGCACATAAAAACTAGTGCTAATTGTAACGGGGACCGTTACAGATGTTCCCCAAACGCTCCCCATCTCCCTTTTGGTGCCATATTCCCTGTAAGCTTCAATAAATAAGACAAACTTTATGCATTTGAGACTATAACAACCTTAACCATGAAGGGTACCAAGTTCATTCAAATTCTAGCTTTGCATGCGCGCGCATGTGAATGCATGTGCGTAATGACCATATCATCTTGTCTACACAATCTATATACTTTAATATACTAAATATTGAAGTATTTAATCCAAAAGTATTAAAAAATACGCTCATTCAAGTGTATTTTTGATTTTACTCATTTCACGTGCACGCACATGCATACATGAGCATGGTGACATACCTTCTTGTAGAAGTCCATTACATCTATCTATGTTCTAAATCCCACTCCGTTTGGTTGAAGACCAAGGGAGTTATAGCTGATTAAAGTTTCAGCCAATCAGATTGCAGCGTACGTTCACACACGTGTATAGATGTGCATGGTGATCATACCTTCTTGTAGAAGTCCATTATATCTATCTATGTTTCAAATCTCATCCTGTTTGGTTAAAAACTAAGGGAGTTATAGCTATTTAAAGTTTCGGCCAATCAGATTGCAGCGCATGTACACGCACGTGTATGGATGTTCATAGTGACCATACCTTCTTGTAGAAGTCTATTATATCTATCTATGTTCCAAATCCCATCCTGTTTGGTTGAAAACCAACGGAGTTATAGCTATTTAAAGTTTCAGCCAATCAGATTGCAGCGCACGTGCATGCACGTGTTTTCATGAAAATTGTTATATATCATGTTGTAGGATATCCTTATGCATGGTTATGTGCAAAATTTAAAGGATTTCATAAAAAAACAAGAAAGATTTCGAGACTTTAGTATCAGCCAATCAGAGCGAAGCGCACGTGCATGCGCGTGAGGTCTTGCTATTTTGACCATGTCATATTGTCTATGCTACTACTATATCCTTATATTATGAGTCCCAAAGCATTTCATTAAAAAGGTAAAAATTTACGCCTATATCAATAAAATCGGTCATTTCACGTGTTGCTCGTGCGCGCTCTTGCAAGCACGTGCACACAAAATGGCATGTTGACAATGTCATCTTATCTACATTTATAATCTGTCTATATATTCTAAAAATCAAAGCATTACATTGAAAAATGTAAAAGATACGGCAATTTCAAGTATATTGGTCATTTCACGTGTTGCACGTGCGCGCTCTTGCAAGCACGTGCGCGCAAAATGACCTTCGTTCCGCAAATCTACATAACATGCCTACTTACCCTAAAAAGGTTTCCCCTTAATCGGATGTGTACTTTACAAGATCATTTGCGGACAAAATTTTCCCGAGAAGAAAAATAATAATAACTAGATACGATCTCGTTGCGAGCAACGAGTGGGTCTTCCGTCCGATTCTTGATAAGATGAGATAAGATTTTGACTGAGATTTTCATTCTAAAATAATGATAAAGATTGTGGAGAAGAACGATCATGCCTCCATAATCTGTAAACAGACATTGAACATTAAGACTTAAGAATTCGACTTTTGGCCCCCACGGCCCCTTATATTAGGGATCAGCCCCTTTTTCTTCATACCATCTTAAAGTTCTCAGGATTTGGAACACTTTTCGTTCAACAACTATTCAGAGATTCTCTTTCGTTTTCGAGTTATTTGAAAAAGAAATATTTAGGGGCCAACTCTTCAACTCCTTAGTGGGCACATTTAGCGAAAAATGAAAGGTTGCATATTGTTTAGAACATTATTTTGAAAATCTTTTGTTTATTAGAACTTATCAAATTATTTCCCACTTTTGAGATATAGAGCGTCACAGATTTTGCATTTTGGCCCCTTATGGCCCCTTATTATGCACCATACGACATTCAAAACATTATATATAGTTTTAGATTGTTGAGATAAACATTTTTCCTTCAGTAATGTATAACAATATATAAACTGCTAAAGAGTTATCGATTAAAGACTTTTGGCCCTTCTCAGCCCCTAATTTGAGTGCCCAGCCCCTTTAGCGGGATCTCATTTTAAAACTCTTAAGATTTTGAACACTTTTTGTTCAACAACTATTCAGAGATTCTTTTGCGTTTTCGAGTTATTTGTAAGAGAAATATTTAGGGGCCAACCCTTCAACTCCTTAATGGGGACGTTTAGCGAAAAATGAAAGGTTGCATAATGTTCAGAACATTATTTTGAACATCTTTTGTTCAGTATTACTTATCAAGATATTTCCGACTTTTGAGATATAAAGCGCCAAAGATTTAGCGTTTTGGCCCCTTCTGGCCCCTAATTATGTAACATACGACATTCAAAACATAATATATAGTTTTAGATTGTTGAGATAAACATTTTTGCTTCAGTAATGTATAACAATATATAAACTGCTAAAGAGTTATCGATTAAAGACTTTTGGCCCTTCTTAGCCCCTAATTTGAGTGCCCAGCCCCTTTTTCTTGATCTCATTTTAAAACTCTTAAGATTTTGAACACTTTTTGTTCAACAACTATTCAGAGATTCTTTTGCGTTTTCGAGTTATTTGTAAGAGAAATATTTAGGGGCCAACCCTTCAACTCCCTAATTGGGACTTTTAGCGAAAAATGAAAGGTTGCATAATGTTCAGAACATTATTTTGAACATTTTTTGTGCAGTATTACTTATCAAGATATTTCCGACTTTTGAGATATAAAGCGTCAAAGATTTAGCGTTTTGGCCCCTTCTGGCCCCTAATTATGTAACATACGACATTCTAAACATAATATATAGTTTTAGATTGTTGAGATAAACATTTTTGCTTCAGTAATGTTTATCAAAATATTGACTGCTATTGAGTTATCGATTTAAGACTTTTGGCCCCTCTTGGCCCTTAATTTGAGTGTCTGGCCCCTTTTTCTTGATTTTATCTTAAACATCTCAGGATTTTGAACACTTTTTGTTCTTCAAGTATTCAGAGATTCTCTTTCGTTTTCGAGTTATTTGCAAAAGAAATATTTAGGGGCCAACCCTTCAACTCCCTAACGGGGACGTTTAGCGAAAAATGAAAGGTTGCATATTGTTTAAAACATTATTTTGAACATCTTTTGTTCAATATTGCTTATCAAAATATTTCCCACTTTTGAGATATAAAGCGTCAAAGATCAGCATTTTGGCCCCTTCTGGCCCCTATTTATGTACCATACGACATTGCAATCATAATATATAATTGCAGATTGTAGAGATAAACAATTTTTCTTCAGTAATGTTTAACAAAATATTTACTGTTAAAGAGTTATCGAATAAAGACTTTTGGCCCCTCTTGGCCCCTAATGTGATGAGTCAGCACTTTTTTCTTGATATCATATTAGAGATCGTGTCATTCTGCAAAAATATTCCTCAGTATGTTTTAACAAAATAATTATACTTTAAGAGATATGATGCAAAATGTCTCAAAAAATCAGTCCTGATTCCTGTCCTAAATTTTGACCCCTACCGAGCTTCCATACTAGGCACTTCCGGAAAATATCCTGACCATGTTGCAATAGGGCAACATGTCCTCTATCATCCCTGAAAAAATCAGTTTTCTAGCTTGAGCCGTTTTTGAGTTCCATCACAGACAAGGAGGTCATCAAAATTTCGATCAAAGGGCGATAACTTCCGACCGGAAGTGAATTTTCAAAAAATGAAAAAAACGTATAAGGTTTAGATAAAGATACACCTTCTCCGAAAATTTGAAGTAAATCGGTCGAGTCATCTCCGAGAAATCTTCTGCACAAAAATTGTAAAGAAAAAAAAAGAATAATAATAATAACTAGATACGATCTCGTTGCGAGCAACGAGTGGGTCTTCCGTCCAATGCTTGACGAGATGAGATAAGATTTTGATTGAGATTTTAACTCTAAAATAACGATTTTCCAAAATCTGTAAAAAGATATTAAACATAGAAAACTTAAAAAATCGACTTTTGGCCCCTCACGGCCCCTAATATTAGGGCTCATCCTTTTTTTCTTCATATCATCTTCAAGCTCGCAGGATTTTTATCACTTTGTGTTCAACAACTATTCAGAGATTCTTTTTCTTTTTCGAGTTATTTGCATAAGAAATATTTAGGGGCCAACCCTTCAACTCCTTAATGAGGACGTTTAGCGAAAAATGAAATGTTGCGTATTGTTCAGAACATTATTTTGAACATCTTTTGTTCAATAATACTTATCAAAATATTTCTCTCTTTCGAGATATAAAGCGTCAAAGATTTAGCATTATGGCCCCTTGTGGCCCCTAATTTTGTACCATACGACATAAAAACCATAATATATAGTTGTAAATGGTTGAGATAAACATCTTTGCTTCAGTAATGTATTACAAAATATTAACTAATAAAGAGTTATTGGTTAAGGACTTTTGTCCCCTCTTGGCCCCTAATTTGAGTTCACAGCCCCTTTTTCTTGATTTCGTCATAAAGCTTTTATGATTTTAAACACTTTTTGTTCAACAACTATTCAGAGATTCTTTTTTGTTATCGAGTTATTCGCAAAAGAAATATTTAGGGGCCAACCCTTCATCTCCCTAACGGGGACGTTTAGCGAGAAATGAAAGATTGCATATTGTTCAGAACATTAATTTGAACATCTTCTGTTCAATATAACTAATCAAAATATTTCTCTCTTTCGAGATATAAAGCGTCAAAGATTTAGCATTCTGGCCCCTTGTGGCCCCTAATTTTGTACCATACGACAAAAAAATCATAATATATAGTTGTAAATGGTTGAGATAAACATCTTTGCTTCAGTAATGTATTACAAAATATTGACTGATAAAGAGTTATTGATTAAAGACTTTTGGCCCCTCTTGGCCCCTAATTTGAGTTCCCAGCCCCTTTTTCTTGATTTAGTCTTAAAGCTCTTATGATTTTGAACACTTTTTGTTCAACAACTATTCAGAGATTCTTTTTCGTTTTCGAGTTTTTTGCAAAAGAAATATTTAGGGGCCAACCCTTCAACTCCCTAATGGGGACGTTTAGAGAAAAATGAAAGGTTGCGTATTGTTCAGAACGTTATTTTGAACATCTTTTGTTCAATATTACTTATCAAAATATTTCTAAATTTCGAGATATAAAGCGTCGAAGATTAAGCATTCTGGCCCCTTCTGGCCCCTGATTATGTAGTATAAGACATAAAAATTATTATGTGTAGTTGAAGATTGTTGAGATAAACATTTTTGCTTCAGTAATGTATAACAAAATATTGACTGCTAAAGAGTTACTGGATTAAGACTTTTGGCCCCTCTCTGTCCCTAATGTGATGAGTCAGCACTTTTTTCTTGATATCATATGAAAGATCTTGTCATTCTTCACAAATATTGTTCGGTATGTTTTAACAAAATATTTATACTTTAAGAGATATAATGGAAAATGTCTCAAAAAATCAGTCATGATTCGTGTCCTATATTTTGACCCCTACCGAGCTTCCATACTAGGCACTTCCGGAAGATTTGAAAGTATAGGTGCAAAACTACAATATGTCGTCTATTAGTCCTGAAAAGGACAACATTCTAGCTTTTGTCGTTTTTGAGTTTTTGTGTCGACAAAATGGTCACTTAAAATTCGATTAAAGGGCGATAACTTCCGACCGGAAGTGATTTTTCAAAAAATAAAAAATATGAATAAGGTTTAGTTCATGATACATCATTCCTGAAAATTTCAAGTCAATCGACCCAAGCATCTCTGAGAAATCGTCTGCACAAAAATGTGTAAAGAAAAAAATAATAATAATAATAAAAGTGAAAAAGAAACAATAGAATAATAGAAGGGTCTTCCGCTGGAGACGGAAGACCCTAATAACTAGAAACGAAACTCGTTGCGAGCAACGAGAGGTCTTCCGTCCGATTCAGAGAAAAACAACGTAAAATCAGACTTAAAAAGAGATTTTAAAAATCGGACACAAGGGGGATCGAACCCGGGTCGCCAACATGAAAATCCATTGCGGTTCCCATTACGCCTTTTGGAACCCGCTTCAAATTTAACATTCGAATATTGCAAGATTGGTTTTTTTAATTCCAACATACATTACATTTTTTTTTTAAAATTCAGTTTGGAATTAAAAATGACAGCCAGCTTGCTAAACTTTGCTCAAGATGATCACATCGGAATTTGCAAGTTGAGTTTTAACAGTAATTTTTAGCTCTACTGGTCAGGGACCAGAAGAGCTTATGCGATAGTAAGGTGTCCGTCGCCCGTCCATCTGTCTGTCTGTCCGTCTGTCTGTAAACAATTTTTCAAAACGCTACTCCTCCTACAGTTTTGGTCTGATTTCAATATAACTTGGCACACAAGTAGACTACACTAAGATACATAAAATAGTGCATCCGTTTTTTATTTCGATGAACGGTGTTGCCATGGTTACTAAAAATAGAATTTTCTGTGAAATTTCTTTTAAACGCCACTCCTCCTACAGTTTTGGTCTGATTTCAAGATAAATTGGCACACAAGTAAACTACACCAAGATACATAAAACCGAGCATCGGTTTTTGATTTCGATGAACGGTGTTGCCATGGTTACTAAAAATAGAATTTTCTGTCTAATTCCTTTAAAACGCTACTCCTCCTACAGTTTTGGTCTGATTTCAATATAACTTGGTACATGAGTAGACTACACTACGATACATAAACTGAGCATTGGTTTTTGATTTCGATGAACGGTGTTGCCATGGTTACTAAAAATAGAATTTTCTGTGAAATTCCTTTAAAAAGCTACTCATCCTGCAGTTTTGGTCTGATTTCAACGACTTTTTTCTCATCCTTTGTTATAAATACAAACCAGTAGAGCTACTGTCTCGACAGAGACTTCTGGTTAGGATAGATAATCTATTAGTGATGAACAAACGATATTGTTTTCTTTCCTTTTTTCGATATGTATTCAACTTTTTATTCCATGCAACTCCATAAACAGGCATGCCAATGTTATATATTTCTGCACTATTGTCACCATTTGTCTACTACTTAAGTCGGGTCACGATACATTATTTCGTGCCAAACGTCACAACTAGTTCTTAATGCTATTCCTTTTAAATATTTGATCTATTTGATAGCTTCAATGAAAATTAAAAATGTATTTTCTTAAAACCGGAATTTCGAATTTCGAGCGTTAGAAGGTATATTTATCACATTATACAAATATAATATCGTATACGGCTAAGTAACACTAAAGCTGTGAATTCGGTAAGATTTTCCATTAATTTTGTATCCTGTTTTCCCCAAAGTGGAGATGAGTTACACGTTCATGAAAAGACTAGAATGTTTCACTGAAAAAAAAATCACTCGCCCTCCGACGGTCAAGGAATGTGATACTATTTATGTTCAATAACTTGCATTTATTTCAAGAATATTTTTATAACCTTTAATAAACAATCTTTTTAAAAAATGTTTTTCTTATTTTTGTCTTTTCTATTCATTTAATATGTCACAAGCCTGCGTGGAAAAATAAACAGAAGTCAAGTAATACTTCAGAAACATAGTGAATATTAAGTCAGGCAAGTTTTTTGAAAAGCTATTACTTATAACCATGGTTTAGGATAAGTTTTCCCTGGTGCAAAACAAAAGATTGTTGTCATCGTATTTCCACTTGAAGTCATGTTGTATTCTATTTTGAGATGCAGACAAAAGCAATGTCAATAGACGTTTAAGGAAACCTCATATTAAAACTATACTCAGTGCAATGTAAATGCGATGTAGCAATCTAAATAATCCTTTACATTTCATAAATCTTTTGGTAGAAGTTTCATTCATCTAAACGCTCAGCTGACCTTCTAGAACCCGACTTAAAATAGTGCATCCGTTTTTTATTTCGATGAACGGTGTTGCCATGGTTACTAAAAATAGAATTTTCTGTGAAATTTCTTTTAAACGCCACTCCTCCTACAGTTTTGGTCTGATTTCAAGATAAATTGGCACACAAGTAAACTACACCAAGATACATAAAACCGAGCATCGGTTTTTGATTTCGATGAACGGTGTTGCCATGGTTACTAAAAATAGAATTTTCTGTCTAATTCCTTTAAAACGCTACTCCTCCTACAGTTTTGGTCTGATTTCAATATAACTTGGTACATGAGTAGACTACACTACGATACATAAACTGAGCATTGGTTTTTGATTTCGATGAACGGTGTTGCCATGGTTACTAAAAATAGAATTTTCTGTGAAATTCCTTTAAAAAGCTACTCATCCTGCAGTTTTGGTCTGATTTCAACGACTTTTTTCTCATCCTTTGTTATAAATACAAACCAGTAGAGCTACTGTCTCGACAGAGACTTCTGGTTAGGATAAATAATCTATTAGTGATGAACAAACGATATTGTTTTCTTTCCTTTTTTCGATATGTATTCAACTTTTTATTCCATGCAACTCCATAAACAGGCATGCCAATGTTATATATTTCTGCACTATTGTCACCATTTGTCTACTACTTAAGTCGGGTCACGATACATTATTTCGTGCCAAACGTCACAACTAGTTCTTAATGCTATTCCTTTTAAATATTTGATCTATTTGATAGCTTCAATGAAAATTAAAAATGTATTTTCTTAAAACCGGAATTTCGAATTTCGAGCGTTAGAAAGTATATTTATCACATTATACAAATATAATATCGTATACGGCTAAGTAACACTAAAGCTGTGAATTCGGTAAGATTTTCCATTAATTTTGTATCCTGTTTTCCCCAAAGTGGAGATGAGTTACACGTTCATGAAAAGACTAGAATGTTTCACTGAAAAAAAAATCACTCGCCCTCCGACGGTCAAGGAATGTGATACTATTTATGTTCAATAACTTGCATTTATTTCAAGAATATTTTTATAACCTTTAATAAACAATCTTTTTAAAAAATGTTTTTCTTATTTTTGTCTTTTCTATTCATTTAATATGTCACAAGCCTGCGTGGAAAAATAAACAGAAGTCAAGTAATACTTCAGAAACATAGTGAATATTAAGTCAGGCAAGTTTTTTGAAAAGCTATTACTTATAACCATGGTTTAGGATAAGTTTTCCCTGGTGCAAAACAAAAGATTGTTGTCATCGTATTTCCACTTGAAGTCATGTTGTATTCTATTTTGAGATGCAGACAAAAGCAATGTCAATAGACGTTTAAGGAAACCTCATATTAAAACTATACTCAGTGCAATGTAAATGCGATGTAGCAATCTAAATAATCCTTTACATTTCATAAATCTTTTGGTAGAAGTTTCATTCATCTAAACGCTCAGCTGACCTTCTAGAAACCGACTTGCTTAATGGTGGAGTTCACGGAGACGCCCCGCCATCTTGGACACGCTTCAGATTTTTAAATGCGAATATCTGGTGTGTGGATTGATCAATTCTAAAATAAACTATATATTAAGCCTTTCCAGTAGGGTCTCCATTAATATTAAATATATCAAAGAAAAATATTGAAAAACAAAAAAAGTTGAAAAAGTGCATATTTTGAATTCACTTCCTGTAGCGACCGGAAGTACTGACGACGCAAACGAAGGCAAAATTGCACATCTATAACTCATGCTCTATCATCTCTAACAAGTCTCCAGTTAATATTTTGAGCCGTTTTCGAGAACATTCGAAGACAAAATTGCATTTTAAAATCAGGAAATTGCCCATAACTCGGCACTGGTAGCGAATTTTCCAACAAACGGAATTTTGTATAAAATTCATATAGTGACCTATTATTCCTGAAATTTTCATTGAATTCCACCGAATAGTTTACGAGAAATCGCCTGCACAAAATTTTGTCTAAAAAAAAAGAATAATAATAATAATAAGAAACAATAGAATCACTATAAGGTCTTCCGTGAAGACGGAAGACCTTAATAATAATAAGAAACAGAGTAAAAACAATATGTTCCCCAACTTCGTTTGGGGAACATAACAAGAAATAAACGCAAAAAATCTAAGACCACGATAGGAGTAATATATGTCGGCCACGAGTTTCGAGTGTGCAATCGGGTGTAACGAAAGTGAACGGTTTTTATACCCGTCTGACAGTGCCTATTTATGAGAAGTGTTCAGCTTTAATCCATGATATTATATCGGACGATGTCTAGTTTATGCGTTCATAAATAAGAAATTGGTATTTATTTTTAATCTGTTAGAGGTACCTTTCAGGGATTTATGACTAAAGATAAACCCTACCTGTAAATAGTAAATAAATTTTTGGCAATATTTATGAAATCTGATCACAATTGCCTTTAATGTCAAATGGAATAATCTTCACTTCGCATTTTTAGGTGTAATTCAAACATCATTTGTAGTTAAGAAAAAACACTCATATTTTAGGAAACTATATGAAAATACATGTATACTAGTATTTTATTTCTGCCACGAATATACTTAGTCCTATTTGTCTTTAATATGAATTGATACAGATATTAAGATCATTTTAATATTATTTAAAGTACTGTTAGCAAGAAAACTTACGTATGGAAACGTCCAAAGAAATCCATTTTCCCTCGTAAGAAATGAACACTTTAAGGTGAATGCTATCTGTATATAAAGTACCAGAAAAAGTCCACGCATATTATTTACGCATGCCCGTTGTGTCATTTTATATTTTTTATGAATTTATTATGCATGAAGATAGCATTTCTGCAACCACAGTTGATCATATAAAACTTTAACCAGCCTCATTGCAATTACGTAATTTAAAACTCAGATATGTTTGACAAAGAAGTGGATGACATTGCCATTAATTTGAAAGCAATTGTACAATTATATGATGCAAATGGTATCACATGTTTTTTTTTTCTTTCAAAACAGGTAATACAGGGTTTGTGGAATGTTAAAAAGAGGTCATATTACCCTTCTTATAAAGATCTTGGGATGAGATATCCCCCAAAAATTGCCTTAAATGGCTTTACATGTACGCAGCATGTGATACAAACCATAAAGATAGTGTGATGACTCATTCTTCGGGGAGGGGGGTATAAGTTATATAAAGAAAGCGATTGCTCATTCAAAAGACATATTTTGTATATTTAACATATAATATATGCACGCATCGATTATCACAGGGCCTTTCACCAAAAATTATTTAATAGTTTGTGAACCCAAACACATAATAGTTCAGGTACAAGAACGCAATGGATTTCTTGTATTTTTAATATAAATAACTAAACGTTCGTGATGTCAATTTTTAACCGGTCAACCGATTACCAGTACTCACTCGTCACGATGATTATATGTTAGAAAATCTGTAGTCTGTTAGTCTGCTAGTCAGATAAAATTAAATGTAATAAAATATGAACAGTACTTTCTTAAAATTCGATTTCAACAAAAAAAATCTCTGTGTTGAATACATCTATTTTGGCTGATTCCTCCGGTCCAAATCATTTTCCGTGACTTCTACTTTTCATAACACTGGTGTTATCACAACGCAGCCCCATAATAGATACCCAAGAGTTCAAATTTTGCTTTAAGGACGGGTGATACAAACAAAATTATGACCAAAAAATTGAAAATAACAATTTGGGTCATGTTAAGATGAGTACAATGGATATGTTTTACCGCGTGGGTTTTAATTTGTTATTCAAAATTTCACAAAATGGGATTTGTAGTGAAAATATTTGTATAGGTTAAAAAGGATGGTTTCGGTACGGTAGACTTACTTTTGAACACCACAGAAGGTTTACAATTTTTTTTATATTCTAGAAATTTATTATTTGCATCATTGAAATTAAATTATAAAGATATATACCAATCCAGGCATCCATTTTTTGATTGTATCATAGTCCCTAATGTTATCACAAATTCTCGTCAAATTATCAACCATGCATGTATCTCTGATCCCCATAACATCTTTCCTGGCTTCGATCTTCAGTATTGTACCTACTTTGTGACAAAGTATTACTAACCCGTACTCTGAAAAAAAAATCTTGTACATCTTTCCCACCTCCCTGATTAAAGATTACTAGTATATCCTCTAAACATATAACAGATGATACATGGGGATTTTTATTAATTCATTACAACTAACAGACTGTGAAGCAGCATACACTTTATAGCGCGGTACAATTTTCTCAAATCTTTTGCGCAAATAGATATGACATATCATTTTTAAACTCATATTTTTTATTTTATTAAATTTAAGCAAGTATAAAATAGAAGGGAACTGGCATTAAATTGGAGATAACATTTACTTTAAAAAGTGCCAGAAAAATGCGTGATTGCGGGGGAAAGGTAAATGCATGATTATACGTTAGAAGGAGCAAATATTATATGCATTAACATATATGAATACGGGGGAGATGGTTAAAATAATTCTTTTTAACAAAAAAACACATTCTGGAAGTTCTAATTCTGTCCGTTTTGGGGAAAAGGTGTTGTAAATATTTTCAATGACAAATTATTTGATACAGACTTTTTTGCATGTGTTGTTACCTTTTTTATCAATTTATATCAGTTGCAGCCGAGATTCGTACTCAAGACAATCTGATCACGAGCGACTGCTCTTACAAATAAGCTTCCAGGATGGTTATCCTTTATAAGCACGGCGTATCTTAAACGTGACATCTTCATGAATACATCGTATCTAATCTGTCATGAATATCTCACTTGAATGTGTCATTTATGTAAGTCTGTAAATCTTTAAGCCTGTCACAAAAAAAATCTAAACTTGGTTATCTTTAAAATGAAAAAAAAAAACACTTCCAAATAACATATGTGTTTTAGCTATGTTGCGACTTTTCATATTGCATTATAATTTTGACTCCATGACCTTAACCTTGGAGTTTGACTTATTTTCAAAATCCTAAACAATACTTTAAAAGAGCCAAACCTTTTGAATGGGAAGAGATAGGAATTTCATACTTAAATGTATATTACCTTGACCTTTGACCAACTTTTCAAAAACTTTAACCTTGGTCACAACTTTCGTATGAGAACATTTAGGGCTTCACCTTCCACATGTATAATATCTCTGACAAGACCTTTCTAAAACACTAAAATTTTTACCATTACGTTTGACCTACTTTCAAAAGTGTTATTTTTTTCTAATAAATTTTGATAGAGAAGAGATAGAGCTTTCATATTTGACATGTGAATTACATTTACCTGGGATAAGATATTTCGAAGCATACTATGATTTTTTATCAAAAAAATTTTGTGGATAGCATAAATATGCCACCATAGTTGTTTTATACACCAAAATCAGTTTCGAAAAACAAAACACTCTTGATCTATTAACAAAAGTCTTATAATATATTTGTACAATCGCCAAGATAACTGCAGAACCCCACATAGTAATATATAATAGTCTTTCATCTTCACCAAATATTTTGTTAATTATTCCTTTAATGAAAAAGTTATAAAAGCTGATCATTAAATGAATAATTGACAAATCTCCAGTGTTTGTTCTGCAACAAAAAAGGAAAAAGTATTCCTTAAATGTTATAACAGAGAGGAGAGAAAGGTCTGTATCACTTATTTTTTTTTCTTTTGCTACATTATACAACTGATCACTCCAATCTACATCATTGGGTATGTTTCCGGTTTGTATAAGAGCGATATTATCACAACGCAACACATTAAGCCTACAAAAATGGGCGAGGCCTAATTTTGCTTTATTGTTATAAAAAGATTTGCATCAATGTTATCGTTTAGATCTTAACTATTTCTCTAATTATAGATATCCGCCTGACTCCAATTCTTGGTACTATCCACAATTTTTAACATAGCATTGCGCACTCATACTCTAAAAATGTTGCACTTCTCACTTTACTGATTACAGAGAATTATATCCTCTAGATATACATTGAGTAGATCAATAATTATCAAAATTCATGAACTTCCTTTAATTCATTATCATAATTTATTTCAACAAGTCATTCATGCTTTTAAGTATTACAAGGAAGACACATATAAAAGATAGTTATGGGCAATCTGTTTCTAAACTCGTAGCAAATGACACAAATAGGATTTTTTAAAATAAATCCTAATTAATGTTATCATAAAAACACGTTCAAGGAAAGAAATATTTGATAAAAACATTCTGTGTCACTTAAATCTAATTATCAAATAATATTAGAAATCATTAATCAATTAAAAATAATATATTATATTAAAAAGATTTTTCCCTGGTCCACAATCAGCTGTCTTTAATTAATTCCAAGTTTCAGCACATTTTTAGAACGTTAATGAAATTAAAAGTTTTGAAAAATAGAAGGACTACTGTAGAAAAATACTAGGTAAATGTTTATAATTATCCTATCTAAAACCGTTTACATTTCCAAAATGCTAGCTAGAAGAATAGCACACTCACTTTAAACCACTTTTTATCTTTTTATTTCCTTGATGTCAGGGAGTTAAAACATATTAAAGTATTTAAAAAAATTATCTTAAGCAATGAGCTCTCTTCCTTAATGACCCGCCCAAAATTAATACTTAGTTGGTCAGTTACTAGTATTAAAACTAATAACTCCTTCTTTAATCATGATCATGGACATTTTGCACTTGCTTGCTTCCTATAGCTATATTATAAAGTTCAGCTTAGTCAGTTCTTTAGCTCCAGGGTGTAAATAATTTGATGACATATTAACGAAAATACACTATAACTTTATTTTTTTACCACATGAAACTTTGCAATAAAAACCTTTTTATTAGTTATATAATCTTCAAGGTTTCAGGGTTTTCAATTGGACTCCTGAAATGAGAATAAGTTTGTCCTATAATGCGTTTCGTTACAGTAAACTCTCAGTTTTTTTCATAGAATGATGCGTGCAGATAACTTGCATGACTTCCATTTGTCTATTATGCATACACAAGTGTTTTGTTCTCAAAGGGTCATTTAATTTTGTTAATTATAATGTTTTCTTATAGATTAGGAAAGAAATTGCTTGATTTTATTAAGCAAGTAGTGTTGCATCAAAAACGAAAAAGGCAATCAAAAAAAGTCAGTAGATCATGATTTTGCTTATTATGTTTTTTTTTCATACAAATTAATGGAAATAATAAAAAGTGGATGTTAACCACATAAATTAGAGACACGTTCGAGCTTTCAAACTTGGTTGCATCAAAAGATCATTTCCCTTAATGTTTCGGCTATGTAATAAATCCGGTTATTAAACTAGTATATTAACACTGTTGCATATTTAAAGTCTATGAGAATTTAACATTTCGAAAATCGTTTTGGAAAATGATCCATCATTATTCGCGATTTTCAATTGTCAGCACCGTAGTTCAGAATTAATTTCTAAATGATATTTGGATAATATTTTGCACGCTTGACAGCAATTGCTAAAACTTTCATAATACACATATTTTCAACTTAAACGTTGTATTAGCCGATGGAAAAAAAAAATTAATTAGAAAAAACATTTTTATTTGTCATACCTTTAAAAAAATTGTTCCTACAAAAATCTATACAAAAAATGGTTAACATTTTTAATGTTTTGCTGAGCAGTCATAAAAAAAAACGATGTTTGACCGATGACTGAGATGTGTGAGGTTAATATTTGCATATTTTACTTGAACAAGACGTAAAAGGTAATCTAACAATAAAGCGGTATGATAAACGTGATGCCTTTAAACTTTTCAATCGTCAACTTCTATCACATATACAGCAATGTACCATCATAACCTGCATACGGTGATTATATCTCTCAGTTGCAAGAGCATGTTGTACGTATGTACAATTTCTAAAACGAGGTGAATTATTGACAAACAAGTTGATGAAACAAGAATTTCAGCAGTCTCGATTACAGTCATAATTTTGTAAGTTCTTTGGTCGATATAACTAATGCTTCCCGACTCTTCTCATACTTATTGTTAGGCCAATATTTACAGACTGAGTTTCCCCCTTATCCCCGATCATGACAAGGATCACACGGCGGGTGTGACTGAATGGCAGGGGATGGTCAGTCCTCTATAACACCTGATCCAACCTCTGACGTTTTGGATGTCCACGTTTGCTCTGCTCCTATTTCGTATAGTTGTTTTTTTTTTTTTTACTTTTGAGCTTGAATACTGTTTGTAATCTCCATATATTTCATATTGTAATAAAAGGATTATACAAACATTAAAGACAGTTTTAATACAAACATAACGCATGGATGTCAAGTCCCCAGCCTAGTAACGATTATTCTAGAACATTGATTTTTTTCTTACTTTAAATGCAGGGTAAGCAGTTTCAAATTATATTTCCTCTTCAAATATTGTGTCCTCTTTTAATAATGGATATGATATAAATATTAACGCAGAGGTTATAATCTTCCTTTGATTCCAATGTTATCACTCTTGGCATTATATATGTTGAGATGCCTTAAATATCTGAACCTGAAAAGTAATTTGCAGCAATAGACCACTTCCACACATCCCCATTTTCTATGCTTTCTTATAAACACAAATAGCATATTGACATAACAGTCAATCCAAAGTCTACGGTAATTTAACATTGCAAAATGACTGCCAGTAAGGAAAGGGATCCATAATATATGTGCTTTTCCATACCTCAGTATTAACAACGCAGTGATGTAGTATACCTTTCGGAATCCATTGGTATATATATATAAATTTGGATAATATGTGGGAATTATGACAACCCTCATGCGTGTTTGACAATAATGGTCGAAATTTACATTAAAAGGCCGTTACAGACTTGTTTGTGGGTCTCAGCTTGTATATTGAGAAGAGACTCATAATACTCAAGTACAAGTAGCAATGAAGGGTTCGTAGGTCTCTTATTCGTGTAGCTACATGTACTTCTCCTTCAGTTTTTCCAATAAAACTCGGATCAATCGTAGGAATACTACGGAATAGAAATTTACTGGTTCTTTACTTCTTCCAAGGTCGTCTTTGTTATTAAAAATAAACACATATGAAATTCATTCAATACTCTATACTTCGAAAGTATAAGTTTGATCTCAATAAAACTTGGCAAAATGTACATTTTGTGTTTTCTCTTGAAGAGTAACATGGTGTAACGAAATATATCAATTTTTCTATTTGGACTTACTTATCCTCTTCAATGAAATATAATACATCCATCAAAACTCACAAAATAAGCAAAACAACATTTTTATTTCTTTAAATAAGCTGATACAATTAGTATTTCAATCTGTGAACAGATGTCTTATCTGTCCTATAGCAACAATGTCATAGTATTTCATAACATACGGTGTTCGATGCTTAGCTGGTAATTTTCATTAAACCTAGGTGATAAATACGAAATAAGATATTCATTATTTTTTTGTTGCTCTAATTCAATTATTCCATTGACCAAGTCTTCGTATTCTCATTTCTGTTGCACTTTGTATACTGTGGAGTTGATATTCTCTGAGAGATTGTTTGTATGAGTCTAGTGCATCGCGGAGGTTCCCGGTCGTCTGTTGACACATCCCCAAAATATGCCATGATATGTTACTGATATGTAAAGGTATAAATTGTCCCTGGTCATAGTGAACAAGGATCTGTAAATCATTTAGGGCCATCTGTGCTCTATCTATATCTACATGTTTGGCGCAAAAGATCTCTACCATGTATAACATAACAAAGGGTGGGATAATTAAATAAGGCAAACCGTTCTGTTGACCAGATCTTTGTTCTGGTATCAATTCCCTGATGTAAGGAATGGTATTGTTAAGTTTTATATCCCATGCTACAGCTTTTTTCATTTTTGTTGACAAGGACTGACCCCCTACAGCCTTCATATACATCTCCTCATCTCCATTCATAGAATTGTGCATCACATATGGCTGTGCTAGCTTGACTTTTATCACGTCTATTATAGATAAAGCTTCCATATATCTAAGTGTTTTGTAATAATACAAAACAACATACAACATATCAGAAATACAACCAAACTTCGCTGCAAATTTCAAGATATGACAGGTTATTTTGTCAGCTCTGTACATCAGTTTATTTTCTTGTGTATGAGTATTCCTATGTAACATAAAAGCCAGATTCTGGAGGACAGAGTGTGTTAGTGTCTGAAGCACAATGATTTGATACTGTGTAAGGGGGTTGGTAATCGTCTGTTCTATTATATTGCATTGAAGGTACCTTATGCATCTTTCTTCGTTTAATACGGGTAGACAATCGGTCCTTTCTATTTCTATAAATAACTTGACATCAAAATCAGCCTTAGAAAACTCGACATTTTCATATGCAAAGCGGGAAAAACTGGGATCACGAAGGAAAGCTATGCATTCCTTACACGACATAATGGAGAGAGTGTCTAGCATTGATCGTATACCCATCCTATACAACTCATACAGTCTTAAAAATAATCGATTTTGGACTTCACCATAAATATCACTCAGAAACATGTTGTTACTCGGAATAAAAAAGTTAGGACACACCCCCTCATATACCCATTTGAGGACGAGTTTAAAACAGACCCAGGAACTGTAGAGGAGAGTGTGTGGAGTCCATTGAGGTATCATATTTTGCTGAATGACCCAGAAAACTGCAGTTTTCATGTGGTAAGAACACAGTAATTTTTCATCCTCACCTAATCCAATGTTAATTATTCTATTTAAAAACAACTTAAGCAAACCGTATGTTAAGAACTGGCAGTGGTTCATTGCATACACTAGTTTTTGCTCTGCCATAGAGAAGGAAGTTCTCCATTCGATAGTTTCATGTTTTCCTAGTTTATGTCCAATTGCTACAAAATGACATCCACTTTTCACTATGTCATCAACAATATGAGGCGGGGGCCATGAGTGACTTCTGTCTATCCATGAGGAGGCAGACGGAGGCCAAATATCCGATGCAAAGCAGTGGGCAAGATCATATCCCAGCATTCCATGAAATCTACTCACACAAGGACCGTGGAGAGTGGATCGCTGTGATTCTGCAGAACACATGAACGCTTTGTGTAATGAACTAGAAATGTAATATCTGTTATTCATTCTAACAAAAGCTTCATTGATCTCGCTACATAATATTGAAGGTGAAAGCAAATATAACAAGGCGAATCCTGGTGGGCTTTCGGAACAGTCACAAAGAATTAGTCTTTTCCTGTGAATGTTATAGCGCTGAGACTGACTTATATCCGAGATCACACGGTAATTATCTGGCCAGAACATATTGTCTACATCTGAGTCCTCTAGTCTAAATCCTTCTCTTCTACTTCCACTTGTCATGAAAGCGTCTTCATGAATTGATTTTGTTTGATTTGCCAATTTAATTTTGAGGTCCAACACATCTCGTCTAGCTTGAACTTGCCGTGATGTTCCAACTTCGTGACACATTCTAAGGAACACAACCGCTGATATATTCTCTGTGTCCACCATACTATTCCGAAAGAGACATTTCTTAAATAATTGGTTTTAATATAATATTTACATTTAAGGTGTTTTTCTTCATAGCCAACAGTGAAATTAAAATGCATTATATTAATTCTAATCTTTATTATATTATAATAATATATTTATTCTGAATTGTATTATTACTAATCCGTAGAAATACTAGTATGCAAGTAGAAACTTGCGCTTAATTGACGCCCAAATGAGGCTAAAGAGACATTGATAAAAATATAAAGATATTAGGGCAGCCATTATTTCAAAGATTAAGTATAGTTTAGCACCTTTAAACAGTGAAATGTAAACATTAGAAATAATTATTATATAATCTTAATTTACGAAGAATAATTTGAATAATATTTATCATTGGACAAATCATGCAAAAAAGGTGCATAAATTATTGTGTGACCTTTTTTGCACTAAAAAAAATATCACATTTGGAGTAATAAAAATAATCTAAATCATTCAATAAAATATTTTCTAGTATCAAACTTTTTATGACTTAAGTGTTGATCGGTTGAAAGTATTGTGTACTTTAAAATAATAAAAGAAAAAGTTCTGATAAGTGATGTAAATTTTGAGATATTGGTCAAAATATACAATTATAATTTTCATATTCCTCTTGTGTCATTTAATTTCTTTTTATGGAATGTCTGAAATGACCCTAACAAAAAAGTTTTTTTTTTTCTATATTTAACTAAAGTCAATACTTTCATTTTGATTTACTAGGAGTTTAACTTCAAATTCCTTTGAGGTTTCAAAGATTAAAATTTTATACGTGGTAAAAAAGGCGTAAAATTTGTAAATAATGTCCTAATATTCAGGTGAGATGTCCATTATAAATACAAAATATGCACATTTGAATTATGGAACGTAAAACATAATAAAACATAATAATCAGAAATCAACGGCTAAAATACTTTTATTCACTATAGTGAAAAATATGATTAATTTTAGCAAAAAATGTGTAGATTTATAGACTTTATAAGTACACAAAATACCGGGTAAAGGTCAACGTTATTTCGACATGTACCTTTTTACTTGAAGTTTTAATTAATAAAATGCAAGTTCTATTTAAAGCAACAGCAGCACTTTCCAGAAAATGTCAAGTATGTAAAAAAAAAATCAACAGCTAATTTTTTTTATTTCAACCAGGGTATGCCCTTGCGATATAGAAATTTGAAATTTCTATTAACGCCCAATCAAAACATTCGGTTTCTTCAATTTTACTTCGAGCTTATTTGCTTTACTAGACTTTTTCTGTGTCAATTCACTTTTATCATTTGTGGTAAAACTAATAGTTCAAATTTTAGGAAATTCCTCTAATAAAACATATAATTTATTTTTGCCACATATATATGCAAATATTTAGTTGTCTAAAATATGAACTTGTTCTTTTTATTTATATATGTAATGTTAGCATGAATACTTACATATCGGGTTGTCTAGAAAAATCCATGAAATTAAATGTACCAGGTACTTTATATAATAGAGGATAAGTTCCTTGTATATCATTTTATTGGTTCCTGTTGTGTCGTTTAGATTTTTATTAATTTATTATACATTATATCTTGAAAACATTCTGTCACAAAAACTGATTAAGGAATACTTTAACAAGCATCATAACAAGTTGCTGTGATTGTGATTCAAAACAAAGTTGATGGAAAATATCTTTAAAGTTAATTGAATTTATTTTTTAATTTAATTTATCTTTAAAGCCATATTAACTAAAAAACTTTATCTGTTTATATGTTAGCATGAGTACAAAAGGTTCTTATCTTCTTGCTGAACCTCATCTTGTACACTGTATGCTTGACCACTGCTTTGACTGCTGTGAGCTTTGGATGGGGCTAAAATGTGGCATACTGTGAAATCACTTAATTTCGGGGGGGGGGGGGGGATGTTAAGAGTCATTCTCTGTAAGAATAAAAGAATTTAGAAAAAAGTTGGAAATGGTACATCACAGATTTTGCTGATTTTTTGCATGCAATGTAGAAACACCACGAATAGAACATTTTTGGAGTTAATTTTTTATTTTGAGTCCCGGTTGCCATGGTAACCAAAACCCACCATTTTGAGGCCAAAAATAAAGAGAAACGTACTGAAAGTATACAATCTTCATCATAAATTTCTATTTTCTGCATTTTATTTACAGATTTAAATGTTGCATACTCTGATAGAATATTTGTTGTAGTAACTACCACAACTGATGAAATTATTCAATAGTTGGTTATAAAAGAGTTGTCTTTCATTGAAAAGTGTGAATTTTTCAAATTTTAACAAATTTGAAAAAATGTCAATTTTTGGCATTTTCTAAGCGTGGTAGCAAGAAAACGCGGGCAATCCATAACAAACAACTACCATCACTGAAAAGGTCATTCCTTACTCAACAAAATATAAAATTTCTAGAGTGGTAATATTTCTTAAAATAAAATAAAACGAAAATGGAAACGGTTGCTATGGAGATTTTGGATTAATTTGTAGATTCATCATTTGGCTCCTTTTAGTACATTATAGCTTTAAAAATATTTAAAGTAAGACCAATCACACTCCTAAAGATCATAATTTCAAAATAAAATGATAAAAATGTAAGTTCATAAATTAAACAAAAATAATCTGTTACTATAGCAACCAAAAAGTCAGGAAAAATCACTGTAGCTATTGGGGTTTTCATTATGCAGAATCTGTGGCCTCAGTGCATTATTTAATTTCTCCAATAAATAGATAACACTTATCATATTTGTTATTTCACTTATGTACATTTAAAAAAAAGTAATAAGTAAAAATCACGTTGCTATGGTAACCAAATAGTTTTTGAACACTTCCTTATATAATGGTTGCTATCACAAATATTGGGATACTGACAAGTATACAACGATATTATAAAAGCTTCATTCGTGATTTTTTCTCTTTTTTAATAAAATCAATTGAATTTAATTGTATTTTACTAAATATCAAAAATAGTAATTCATAATTTATTTTAAAAGTGGTTTCTATGGCAGCCAATAGTTCAGGAAAATCCTTATCATTGATATAATTAATATACAAAATCTACTGCTTTATTGCCCGATTATATTTCTTCCTCAATGAAATAAACCATGTAAACCTTTGAATTTCATTTCACTAACATGAAAATAGAAATTCATAATTTTACTAAAAAACAGTTGCTATGGTAACCAAATAATTCAGGAATAATCCAAATAATTATTGAGTACCAGTATACAAAACTCATAAAACTGTCACCAAGGTTTGATTATACTTCTAATTTATTTATTTTTTACAAAAAACAGATGAACTCGAATTTATTGAAATTTTAGCACAGTATTTGCTAAGGCATGCCATATGCATGGTGGGTAACACTTGAGGTTAAATCTGATGTCAACTTCCTGTTTATCCGCGTGTCAGACACTGTCTGTCCGTACCATACATACACAAGCATTCTGAGAGTATTGCATAAGCAATACATGTCCCCTACCGGGTTTCCCTTTTCGAAACTAAGTTTTTCTTCAGGATGTCATTGATTTTGAGGTTGTGGATAAAATAATCCAGATTAAGACGAAAATTCAACTCATTTTTCCTACGCCTTTTTCTCGCTTCTTATTTATGTCGACCATCGGAAGTTAGCGCAGCATGATCTCAATTAAACGAATGTGAAAAATTCAAAATACCATTATTTTGTCAAAAACCAATGAAGCGATGCGAAATTCAAACTTGATATGCAACTCATGAAGATACACCCACATACCAAAATTCAGCTCAGTATCTGCAAGTGTTTAGAAAAAAAAGTGCAGAAAACCAAGTGGGACAGACTGGCAGACAGACGTGGACAGACAGATGGATGGACAGCTGGACAGACGGACGGACAGACGCAGAGGAAACCTATAGTCCCCTCTGATTTCACCAGTAGGGGACTAAAACAATTCGTTGAAGTTTTCCCAGCAGAGATAAGTGTCTTTCATACACATTAAGAATGACACTCAAAATTCAGAATGTATTTTAAAGATTTTGTGATTTTGTTCTTCCTCATAAAGGCAAAGGGTTAAAATAACTATTCGGGAATGTGCAATTATGCAGATGGAGAGCATATAATTACAAACCACCAGCGCTCTTGTTAGGTCCAAAACACTGTCCGTAGGGGCTATGCCCCTGGGAGTGAACTCCCTATAAGCTTTTGAAATTCAACCAACAGAGAACCTCATTTTGACTCAAATTGAGAAAAATATAATTATCTGAAATAGTTTTCTGGAGGGGGAGGGGGAGTTAAGTGAGGGGGGGGGGCAATAAAATGTTACCAGATCCTCCTCCAATATTTTAAAAAAGAAGGGCTTGATTTATTTGCATTAATATTTTTTTCAAGTTAAATAACTTTTTTTTTTATCTAAAACTACTCAGTTTTTGGAAAGCTTCTAAAAATATTTTCCAGAACATAAAGTCTGTGAAAAATGGAATACTGAGATGTCTTCATAAAATATGACGAAATCAAATATAGTATTTTTTTTCTCAGCTGTAATTTGGGCACTTAAATCTATGATTTCAACAATGACCATTTTTACAAATCCCCAATTTCTGCATGTACGTGAATGGAACTCCTCTCCGCTGAAAATTGCCATACTTCCCTATAAACCTTAATGTATTCCTTCACTACATATTGCTTCATTATACATTGTTTCAGTAAGGTGTACACATTGTATTATAAATTTGGCTTAAATTCAATTGTGACAGTGTTTGATATGACTAAAAATGTAATTTATTTTTTCTTTGATGCAGTAAAATAATCTGATATTAATTTAATTTTTGCAATAATTTCAAGTCGAATGAAAGGGCACATTCGCCAACGATCATTGATCCCCATTCAAAAAAAATTGCATCAACAAATTTCAGCCCTGCACAAATTGAAATCTAAAAGAAAATTGCAGATTTGTCCCGTGTTCAGTTTAGCGATGTGATTTCATAAGCTCAACATGTAAAAAAAAAAAAAAAAAGAAATACCGGTAATTAAAAAAAAAAGATAAATAAATGAAATTAATTCTTTTAAAAATTGATGAAATATCTTGCATGGCAATAACTTTTTAACCCCAACCCCTCTCCTTTTTTTCAAGCACACAATTAAAAAGCTGTTAGGTGGTATTTAGCTTTTGTCATATAAAGAATTGCTTTAGTTTAATTCGGTTTTTAAAATAACATATGATTTTTATTGAGGCCAAAATAAAATTAAAGTTTGTTTGGAATTGTCTCCCGCCTCATTTAAATGCCCCATCCTGAAAAAATTTTATTGACCAAATGTAGGAAGTTTTTTTTTTAATTAATTAAATCATTTTTATGGGGTGTGGGGGGTGGGGATTGGGGACATTACATGTATCACATACACCATACAAAACACTGAAATATTGTGTCAGATCTATGTAAAATTAGGTTATTTAGTTGATTGTAGATACTTTTTTTTAACAAGAGGCCCATGGGCCACATCGCTCACCTGAGAATCTTTGACCATTCTGTTCTTTACCAGATTTCCCCCTTATTATACATAATGCATCCCCACCCTACCCCACTGATCATAATTTAGACATTTTGAAATCTACACCACCCCATGATCCTTCCATGGGCACATATGAGAAGAAGATTTTCAAAGATTTTTCCTATATCTTTCTATGTAAAACTTGGATACCCAATTGTGGCCCCGCCCTTCCCCCAGGGGTCATGATTTGTACAACTTAGAATCTACACTACCCCAGGATGCATCCACATAAGTTTCAGCTTTTTTGGCCCAGTGGTTCTTGAGAAGAAGATTTTCAAAGATTTTTCCTATATCTTTCTATATAAAACTTTGATTCCCTATAATGGCCCCACCCTTTCCCCGGGGGTCATGATTCCTACAATTTAGAATTTACACTACCCCAGAATGCTTCCACATAAGTTTTAGCTTTTCTGGCCCAGTGGTTCTTGAGAAGAAGATTTTCAAAGATTTTTCCTATATCTTTCTATATAAAACTTTGATTCCCCATTGTGACCCCGCCCTTCCCTCGGGGGTCATTATTTGAACAATTTAGAATCTACATTATACCAGGATGCTTCCACATAAGTTTCAGCTTTCCTAGTGGTTCTTGAGAAGAAGATTTTTTAATGACCCAACCCTATTTTTGTCTTTTCTTGATTATCTCCCCTTGCGAGGGGATATGTCCCTTCATTTTAACAATTTAAATTCCTCTTCACCCAAGGATGCTTTGTACCAAGTTTGGTCAAAATTGGCCCAGTGGTTCTTGAGAAGAAGTCGAAAATGTGAAAAGTTTACAGACGGACAGACGGACGGACAGACGGACGGACGGACGACGGACAAAATGTGATCAGAAAAGCTCACTTGAGTCTTCGGCTCAGGTGAGCTAAAAATCAGAAAATGTATTGACTGTTTACTGAGATTATTATCAAAAATTTAAAATTTACCTTCAATAAAAAAAATGATTTCCCTCCCTCCTGTGTCTGAAACCCATCAGGCAGCAATTCCAAACAAACAATTTTTAAAGGATGACCTGACAGATGGTTCATAAATATAATTTTCATCAACATTTGATTTTAATAAGATTGATAATATGCCTATACTATTAATGATATAATTAGAATCATGTCATTATTTATGCTTTGGGTACTTTAAAGTTATTTTTATAATAAATAGTCATGCCCTATGATTAATAAACTCATACAAAATATGTGCAACTTTCAATGTACGTAGTAAATATTTCATTGGTACTTGCCTAGTGCTTCTTATTGCCATGTATATTTCTTCATCACAACCTTATTATCCCAACCTTAATGCTGAAGTCCATTTAACTGACGATACCTACTTTTTTTTAAAAACACTTTTTTCAATGATGCAGCACTTGTTGTCACATAGGCAGAATGCAATCCATTTTTAAGTTTATATATCACATCTATATACACAAACATGTACATCTCTCAGACACAGTAAAGCCTGAACAATCAATTAACTATGGGTAATGTTAAATACTTCACAAGTTGGATTAAAACCCCTGAAAATATCCAAAACACACAGTGTTTACTCCTCAAAGTTGCTTCCTGCTGTTTACTTTTACTTTCATTTTCATCGATTAAAGCAAAAGATTTCCGAAAAGGGAAATGACTCTTGACAAAAATGTGTGTAAATTTAGAGAATTCTACAAACTTTACAATCAATTTATTTTCTTAAAGTAAATATTACCACTCCAGTTTTTTCATATGTTTTTCATAGATGTATAAGGTGAAATTCAGAGCATCAGAGTATTCCACCAGTGCCTGCGTTTTTTTGTGTACATTGTTTTGTTCAACCCCCCCCCCCCCTTTTAAGGCATTTTTTAATGTTATTTGGCATTTAACGGCAGGTCCAAAAATTTTTTTTCAAGTTTTTTGTGTAGAAAATACAAAGTACAAATTATTTCAAAGGAAAAGCTAGTAATAATAATCTTTTTTTAATTAAATGTACATTAATGGGAAGAAAAATCATTTTAGGTATTAACCAACTATGTGCAAAAACAGGTAACCTGGTTGCCATGGAAACAAGACCAATTGATCACTTTTAATAATATTTTTGTAAATAGGGCTTATAATGTAATTATTTCACCAAGTTTCAGCAAAATCTGTGATAATCAATTTCCAGCCCATTTTGATGCTTACAGAGAATGACTCTTAATTATGGTGGTTTTCTAGGTATGGAGAGACCCATTAATTTATTTCCTCCATGAAATGTTAATCTTTTACAGAAATTATTTGTCAACAATTCTTCATCCGCGAAATTAAATCTCCGTGATCCTATATTTTTCCTATAACCACACAAAATTTAACCACTCGAAAATAAGTGATTTTACAGTATTCTTAAACATGAATCCCAACAAAATGTTCGTCTTTTCTTATCAAGAACTAGAAAGCAAATCGATTGCCGGATCACAAGGAGTATGAAATATTGAAAGATAATTTAAATTAAAAATTGTACTCGTCTGGGTTCAGCATTTATGCCCCTTGATGAACTTCCTATTCATTTCCAATTATTACAAATATTTTGGCATTCCCTTTTATCCTAAAATCCAAATCTGACTTAACTTGGAAGCCCAGCATCATCTCTTTGATCCCGCACTCTCTTAGTATACATATCTGCTTTTATGCTTAAGGACATGAGCAACGTATCTTTCCTTCTGAAATTATTTCAAGTTATTCTTTAATTAAAAATTTAGTATCATCAGATGTTTATCTGTTTGATACAAAAAATAAAATTATTATTATTAGGATATAAAATTAATCTTTAGATTCTCATCCCCGTCCGCCCCTCTCAAAATGTCCCGCCCTGATGTTTTTTATTTTGATTTTTGGGTATTTTGGTGTATTTTTATTCAGTAAGAATGAGTCAACGTTTAAGAGTTTTCTCCCGTCTGTATTAAAAGTCGCGTGTCGCTATTTATAGCAAAAACGCCATGTGAAGAATGGAGAAAAATCGGCAATAAAAGCAGTTTAAATATGTGAGGAAAAGATAATTTGTCAGTATAGAGAAGGCAGAGAAGAAAAAATAGCATAAACACATATAGATTTTACAAAATAAGAAGTCACACATACACAATTTATTGGTATCCCCACCGCATTTTGTTCAGGGTGTGCCGTATAATGTGTACTTGATAATTTAATAATTAACAATAAATATTTAATTTTTGAAGTAAAAGTTTTCTTTAAATATTTTTTAAAAAAATATGAAAAGAATTAAATCTATTCATATTTGCATTAACATAGTGAAAAAAAAATGTGTACGGGGCATCCATTGTTTTGTTGATACTTATATACAAATTTAAAATTATAAAAAATAAAAAATAAAATCCGCCCACCCGCCCCAATGTTTTAGCAAATTAGGATGAGAATCTAAAGATTAATTTTACGTGGCCTTATTTTTAGGTTCATTTGTATTTACGTATAGTCGACACTTTCGAGTGTAAATTCAATTATCATATATTGTCAACCTGTTAATAACGTTTTTAAGAATTACAAGGAAGATATTCAAAAAGTCTGTATTGTGCCATCTGTTTATCAACTTACAGCAAATAGGACACATTGAATTTTTTTAATTAATGTAATTATCGTTTTAATAAAAACAAGTTTAAGAAACATTCATTGAGTTCATTTTTAGATATAGTCAATATTTCCATGACCTATTATTTGACACAGACATGTTTTGCCAATTAGCAATCATTCCTCAATGAAATCTGTTAGTATTATTTTTAATTTTTTTTTTCTATTACAAACCAGCTGTTGGTAATTAACTTCGAACTTTAGCACATTTTTACGCGGCAAATTTCATAAAGTAAATTGAAAAGTAGAAAAGACTAGTGTAAAATTATACTTGGTTTATATTTATTATTATTTCAACTGAAATAAAATTACTTCAGAAATTCCAAAATGTCGAAAAAAAATTACAATTAACAAAATCATTCTCTTAAAAAATGAAGAAAAATGATGATATTCGTGACTTTAAAACTCACTTTAACAGAGATTGCATGAATCATCTTTGATCACGCAGGTTCCATTTGTCTATGCATGGACCGTTCTGAAGCTCGTCAGATATACTTAGTGCTCTGGGCACATTAGAACAAAGGTTCTGTGAAAGTTTCATTAAATTTAATTCAGTGCTTAAAAAGAAGTTGCAGATAAGAGATGGGTACTTAAAGTGTAACAGACAGAGGTTCAGATGGACGGACAGACGGATATCCGGATCACTATATACCTCTCGCTTTTCAACCGGGGAGTATAATCAATAAAGATAAAAGTTTCATTTGTACATTTAATATAAAAGTAAAGACTTTCATAGTGTTCGAAAGTTAAAACTTATCCATTCTGCATAATGTCAACAAAGTTTAATTTCAATCCTCTTCAAAGTTCCCCCTTCCAGAGTTTAGGACATATTTATTTAAAAATTGTATATTAAATTCGTAGAAAATCAAGGATTTATTGAGAAGTATATTTTGGATAAGTACTCATATAGAGTGACTCAAAATCGCAGAGAAAATAGTGGGTCAGTGTTCATCTTACTGATCTACGGTAAAATGAAGTTTTTTTTTTTTTTACCGTTTTGCACTTAAGTTTTAAACCTTTATTATATTTTATCAGATGTAACCATGGCAAAAAATATTATCTTATTTTACTTAAAATATTTTGAATAATATTTATCATTGAAAAAATCTTGCAAATTAATGCGCGTAAATTATTGTGTGACCTTTTTGCACTAAAAAGTAACATATTTTGGGGTATTAGAAAACTAAATAGGCAATAAAACATTTTCTTATATCAAGCTTTTTACGACTTAAGTGCTGATCAGTTACAAGTATCGAGTACTTTAAAATACACAAAGAAAAAGTTGGGGTCAGTGATGTTAATTTTGAAATATTGGTCAAATATGTGATTTTCAGGCAAAAAATTGTATTAATTTTATATTGACTCATTTGACATATCTTCATTTTTTGGCAACGTTTGTTGAAGGAAGGTGTAAAACTTGTTCTAAAAGTATAAATTAAGACCTATATGAAATATTCCTAGAAATATCATAATGAAATATATTCTCCGAGTAAAAGTATGTGAGGCTAAAAGTCCAAGATATTACATCTAATGAATGTGCAGATTTGCAGAATTATCTGCTAAGTATCATTCCATCACAAAAAATAGTCCCTCACAAATCTTGCTTCTTTGTGGCTTTTTGAGCATTTTTTTTTTTTTTTTTTTTTTTTTTTTTTTGTTGAATGTTAAAACATTAACATTGTTGAAATTAAATATGTTATAAAAATGGAACATTGATAAATAGTTTTGAAGTAAGAGGTTCTACGTGAACTTTTCCAAAAAATGACGAGTAACCTACCTTAATATGGAAATCGCTTGATGCGCTACTCCTTCATTTTTTGAAGATAAATTTCAATAAAACTTGGCAAAAAAAATCATGTAACATCATTAGTTGGTTCATCCTGAAGACTAACATAGTAAACAAAAGTTTTAACTTAAATTTCCATTTGACTGCCTTCACGAGAAAAGGGTCCTTAAGGTCAAATTTTCATAAATTTACTTTTTGGTAAATTTTGATAGCCAGACTCTTTCTGAATGCAAATATGCATAAATTTTGAAAATATCTCACTTTTTCGGTATCTTATGAGCATTTTAGTAAGGCGCTTTAAAAACAACTTTGACGTTACTCATTGAAAACGTAATGACGTCGCCTGCGTCAGATTTATCTTTCAGAAATTCTTAAAATTACGTTATTTAAATAACCTCAATAGTTTTGAGAATTAAAAACTTGAGAAAGTATTTAATTTTTTTTTCTTTCAAGCGACTAGTATGTAACTATTCCTAAGGAATTTCGAATGTTATTACCATTTTTATACTATTTTAGATCAGATCTATCTAGTTATTTCGTAAAAGGGGGGAGGGGTCTATACAGAATCTAGGAACAGTTTATACATGTAACACAATCAGTAGGGAAATAATATTTGTTTAAATCCATACAAATTATTCTTTGTATATAAAAAAATCTAATTCAATTGATAAAAAATTCAAAGCACTCGGACACTTAAAGCCGCTTGGTCCGATTCTAATAGCTAAAACAGATATTCGTTTTTCTTCTTGAAAAATAATTGTCCATAGATTATTTCAACTTTTGTCAAATTATATCCCCAAAGTCTTTTTCTTTTTAAAGATATCAAATTCAAAAGTTAAAAAAAATAATTTTTGTTAGGACACACAAAAAATAATCCTTTGTTTACATTGCGTGAAATCACCTTCGAAAAATTAAATTTATCGCTTACATGTATAACTCATGAAGAACAAACCCGAGCATTTTTTTCACAACAAAAGTGTACACGGGCAATATTCTAGCCCTCGTTACTAAACTCCCTTTTTAAAAAAAAATCTTTAAAAATATCTGATTTTCCTTTATTCTGTAAATATGCATATTAATATAAAATTACTATTGATTATATTCACTTAATTTCTTAATTTTTAAAAGATATATCATGACTTAGGATTCTACTAATGGAAAATAAAACTCGGGTTTGAATTCTCTTCATAATTAGATATAACCGATAAAAGTATTTTTTTCAAAGGTGACTTCGAAACAGATCTTAACTTCCTGTCAGGAACTGCTGTTTGTCAACAAGGTTTTTGGTCTACGTTTTCCATGTAAGGATTGTTGTAATAAACTATTAAATCAATCTTATAATTAATTTTTATATATTATCTATGTAATGACATACTTTTATTGTTTAAGATAATATGTGCCTGTTTCGGATGAAGCGGCTTTAAAGGAAATATATACATAGAGAGAAATCCCATGCAGAATGGCACCGTGCGCAAAACGGGGCACCCCCTCGCAAAAAGCACATCGATCCCGATATCAAAAAAAAATCATAGGAGTCAGCATTCACTCACCAACACACACGCATGTAACTTTATTCCCTATTACTGTTACGATAGGATGAAAAACACCATGTACAGAAATCTATTCATTTTCCTCCGAAACAATGGCTTATAAACTTGACACCTTTTAGGTTTTTCACATTTCGATGCGATTGTCTTATTCACTAATGAAATATTACGTCTAGCACACGTTCATGCTTTTTGTATGAGGCGATGCTGTTAATTAAGTTATAATATATCGCTCTAATTTGACTCTCTTTCGCTTAAAATATTTATGCAAACCATTGTTTTCCTAGTAATCACTTCAAAACATACCAAACATATTAAAAAAAACCCACACATTTGACTCGTCGCCTGTCCCCACACAACTCATTTGAAAAAAAAAGGGGGGGGGAGGTCAGCCAGAAAAAAATTAATTTACCTTTAAAAAAACTACTTAACCAACAAAAAAGGGAGAGGGGGTTTGTCGAAACTCGAATCCAATTTCGCAGTTGGGGAGGGGGGGGGGGTAGGTTCAATCTTCTTTCAGTATCATTTTTTTTAATCAAACATAACACACTGCCTTATTTTTTTGTAGTGCACGAATTTGACTATGCAACAACAAAAAGTGTGCATGTGTGTGTGTGGAAGGGGGAACCGGACTTTCAATGTAGCCCCCCCCCTCCCGTTGCTACTTGCGTGGACTGTAATGACCAAAATTTTCTTCAAAAGTAGAAATATTTGTGTTTGTTTATTAATTCCTTTCCGTAGAGTCATGTTTCATGTAGGATTATGATATACTATAAAGTCTTACCTCGATTTCAACGAAACTTAAAGAAATTAATGTCGGTAGAGATATGCTGGGTATATTTTGATACATGTATCAGATTTGAAGATTTCAACGCAAAACGTGACTTATTTATTTCATATCATGAATTCAATAGTCAGTGAAATATATTTCACTCACATTTTCATAACTTTTGGAAATTACACCCATAACTACTTGTCACTTATACTTTTTGCTCTATCTAGTGATGTATTCTCAAGAGATGTGCCCATATGTCTGACATTATCCAGAAAATTGTACGTCTTTTCGCTTTCTGTAATCTATATTGTTTTTTTTCTTCTTTTGGTTTATAAATATCCTCATTCATAATATCACTGTCGATGCAATATTGTTTATTCCACCAACATTGGGTAGAATGCTTTTGGGAAAAGTCTACAATCGCTGTATTCAATTTCTTTACATATTGCAATACAGGTACGAGTGGGATTTCATTCAATCATTTCATCGGAATAATTTTAGAAAATTGAAAATAATAGTAATTTTTATCATACAATTCCTTTGAATGTATTTGTTTGATCATTTTATATTTGTTTTTGAAACAATTTTTTTTAGCAAAATTTTCGTGGCATCCCCATCCTCCGTATTTTCCCCCCTTTTTTTCCTTAGCATGTTCTCTTACTGTTAATTTATTCTAAAAAAACATTAATTGTTGATTTAGAAGGTTTGCCAGTATTTTTATTCAATCAAAGAAGGATTATGTTTTTACCTTGAACTTTAACCGGTCTTTTAATTCGGAGATTTTTTTGGCTTGTCTACTTACCCCACCCCCCCCCCTCCCCACCCCACCCCACCCCACCCCCATTTTTTTTTTACACACTTTAAAGTCGACAGTTCACCGAAGGCTGGCTGTCGGGGTACATCAGTAAGATTAACTATGGATTAAAATTAAAATGGCTAAATACATATTTATAATACATGTATATATAAGTAGCACTTTTAAGAACGGTAATTACTATATGTGCATAGATCTCTCACTCTTTCTTTCTTTCTTTCTTTCTCTCTCTCTGAAAAAAAATGTACATGTATATGGAATATATATTTCAATATTTAGACTTCTTATCATTATTTCAAATTTCAGCATTTGTAAATTGCTTAGAAAACGAATATGCAGTGTTACAACGCGAAATGTAATAACAACGCGAAATGTAATAAACCTGGATTTTAACATTTTGCGTTATAACATTTTGCGTTGAAATCAACGCAAATTGTAATAACGCAAAATGTAACAACACACTTTGAGGATTATCACATTTCGCGTTATTACATTTTGCGTCGAAATCAACGCAAAATGTAATAACGCAAAATGTAATAACACAATTTTTAAATTATTACATTTTGCGTTGTTACATTTTGCGTCGAGATTAAGTAAAAGGCAGGAACTCAAAATGTAATAACACAATTTTTTTTTCGTCATCCAGATTGAGTACAATTAGTGTAGTGGCCGATGAAAAGAAAACCCAAAAGAAAAAAAATAGATATACGCAAATTTCCTACAATGAAAAATTTTTATAATATATTGATTTATTGAATTAGCTACATGTGTTTAAAATCAGTTTAATAAATGTATTCAAATTATAGGTGTTCCAAATTAGAAACGTGCATCCGTGGGCAGGGTTGTTTGGGGTGTGTGTATTGACCAGTGTTCTTTTGCTTTCTTTTATAGACAAATGGAATGAATTTTAAAAAAAGTTATTCATTTGTACTGGCAGGTGTAAATGTATAGCGGGAAAGGGTTTATTGACAATAATGATACCATACTGTTCTAAGCATATCTACAGCATTGCAGAAAGGCAAAAACAAAATTCTATCTCTCTCTCTTTCTTTCCATAAGCAATAATAAACATAATACGAAGTAAACACCCCACCCTATCACTGCCCCTCCTCGCTTGACACACACATACACTTCTATGTTGTAAACCAATGTATACATGCAGAATATGCATATCAAGAGCTTTTAATGAACCCATGGTCAATCTTCGGTAATTAACTATGTGTTATTGGTTAAAATTTAATAAGACTGTTAAAAATATGCCAATCAAAGTCAAATTATTTCCGCATAATTGAGTACAGTGCATTCAATATAACTAAAATCAGAGTCAGAAAAACGATACATATAGATATATTTATGTCCGTAAAAGCCCTAACGTTGGTCTCATTGTTTTAGTTCTAAACATTTTAACAGCGTGTTTCCCATGTTGGTAACATGTATATGTTTAGATCAATTTTATGATTTCTTTTGTTAAACGCAGTCAAAAAAGAATTTTTTGTTTTATTACATATTGTTAATTACATTTTGCGTTGTCTTCAATGCAAAAAATAAAATAACGCAAAATGTAACAACGAAAAAGGACCTTATTACATTTTGCGTTGATCTCGACGCAAAATGTAATAATCTCAAAATCGTGTTATTACATTTTGCGTTATTACAATTTGCGTTGATCTCGACGCAAAATGTAATAACGCAAAATGTAATAATCCAGGTTTATAACATTTTGCGTTGTTATTACATTTCGCGTTGTAACAATGCAGCAGCTTTAATTTAGTCATGCATAGACATCGTTTTAATCGCTGTTCCTAGCAATGCGCATGTCCAATGTTCCGTATATCAACAAGTTAAATACTTAAACAAAATTATGAATAAATATACGTGCTAAATAGTAAATAATATCATATACCTATTAAAAATGTCCGCATCAAATTTCAAATTTTTGATACTCTTTAAAATTCTATTTTATTTCTTGTTCACAAAATGCAGTCAACAAAATTACTTCCGTATTTACAATACCGCGACTTTGACGTCGTTTTATGAGCATTGTGAAGTCAAAAGATAAGGCCCTTTTCTCATGACGGCAGTCATTTAATATGTTTCTTCTTTTCAAATCGTCCCCCGCGTGGCGCAGTGGCGTCAGCTCTAGAGGCGAGAAATAAGAAGCTGATCCTTACGTCGCGTGTTTGAATCCAACTGTGGGATGTGGAGACCGGTCTTTCGGATGGGACCTATAAACCGTGGTCCCGTGACGCAGAAGGTTCTGGCACGAAAAAAGTCCCTCCCTGCTCAATCGCGGTAGGTGCCGTGTATAGGACAAAATTTGCAGCTCTCCACCGGCAAGTGATATGGCGTCTCCATATAAGTGAAAAATTCTCTAGAGGGACATTAAACAATATACAATTTATCAATCAATGCTTTTCAACAGTATTCATTTTATTTTAGAAAATGTTAATATCATAAGCTGTTCAGTAACAGGACATCTGTCTAACAGCAGCAATATCAAAATGTTTTAAATATTTCGTGATACACAAGAAGCTATAGGTATCAAATCCTTTAAACAAGTCAAAAAGTACAATATAGGAACAACATTGTGTATAAACTCTTTAAGATAAAATTCTTTTACAAGTATCTTGCATTTAATTTTTTTTTATATTTCCATTGCCAAATTGTCTGCATTCTTATTTTTGTAGCAGTTAGTATACTGAGAAGTTGATCTTCTCTGCGAGATTTTTGGTATGAGCGTAGAGCATCCTGGAGGTTCCCTGTCATTTGTTGACACATCCTAAAAATCCACCATACTGTGTTTGACAACTCGACGAAAATATGACGATTGTTCGAAAGGACACACTGCGTTATAGGCATGTTACACTGAATTTAACTAGACGTTTAGTAATTCCATTGACAGATTTCATGGATTCTCATTTCTGTAGCACTTTGTATACTATGGAGTTGATCTTCTCGTAGAGATTGTTGGTATGAGTATAGAGCACCCTGAAGGTTCCCTGTCATCTATTGACACATCCCCAAAATATGCCATGCTATATGTTAACGACACCTAAAGGTATGAACTGCCTTTCATCATAATGAACTAATGTTCGTAATTCATTCAGAGCTGTTCGTGCTCTCCTTGTGTTTATGCATCTGTAGCAGAAGATTTCCAGCATGTATAACAGCACTGAGGTTGGAAGAAATAAAAAAAAGCTGAACCGTGCTGTGCACTAGATAGTTGTTCTGGTACCAGTTCATTAATATATTGCATTTCATTACTAA
>NW_026933590.1:0-5885 GCF_032062105.1 Saccostrea cuccullata | reverse complement strand
ACTGAGATCGAATTTTCTCTAACCTGGCCTTGTGTAGTAATCCTTAAATTTCCGGTCAAAGAACTGTCATTTATGCTTTTGAAACGCATGAGCCTGATGGGTCGTTATGTAGTGCATATTTCCATCTTCAACTCTCCTTGTTCATCTTGAGAATTTCCAGCATGAGCAATGATAATTCAAACTTTCAGACATTTTAAGGAAACATAGGCATCGCATCCGGAAAAGGAAGAAGGATCCCCCGGAATTAAAAGTACAATAATAATTATTAATAGCTTTACAACCTTGAAAGCCCATATTATAGTCAACATGCAGTTTTTTTTTATACTTTTTTTTAAGATGGCTAAAAATCTACTTCTGGTAATGGATTGAAAAACCATTCAACGTGAAATAACTGATTTGGCAAAGGTGAAAATTTACTAACTTTTTTAGTACAAAGTTACAAACCCGTATATAATTTCCCCGTAAAACAAGGGTGTTGAGTTTCTTTTGCATTTGAGTTTAGCTCATTTCTGAACTTCAGCAAGTTTTTTTTTTGCTTAGTTTAAAATTTTCAAAAATTAGATTTTTTTTAATTCTTCATTTTTTTGACAATCTGTTTCATAATTCATAAAACAAAATTTAATATTTTTACAGATTGTTTTCATTTTGATAGAGAGATTTTTTTTATATATGAAACGGACAGACACACAGGCAAACAGGGAGTTGACATTGGCTTTGAACAAAAAATGTATCCCACCGTATAGCATGCCTCAAAAAAGATTGTGTTAAATTTTCTAGCATCTACAATGAGTAGTTGTTGAGAAAACTGCTACGAAAATTTGTTACGGAAAGACACACGGATACACAGACAGACACACAAGGTTAAAACAGTATACCCCCTCTCCTTCGGAGCGGGGGTGTAATTACACAACTATTTACTGAAGATTTAAAACCATCTTTTGTAATTTTGAAATTTCATAAAAGGTTATAACATGGTGTCACAAGAAATAAACGAAATATTGTTGAGTATATGTAAACAATTAATGGAGGCTTAAGTTTGAATTTTGCAATTCTGTGTAAATTACACACAAATAATTAACACTTTAAGGTTTAAAAATCTCTTGTACATACAATTCACATAAATTACTCAATGTCAATATTTTCGCTGCCCTCTAATTCATATTTTTTATCATGTCTGTAGCTTCAATGAAATGTTACCCCGTGGGGATCCGGGTTAGAATAGGTCCTCAGTACCCTCTTGCTTGTCGTAGAAGGCGACTAAATGGGGCGGTCCTTCGGATAAGACTGTATAAACCGAGGCCCCGTGTAACAGCAGGTGTGGCACGATAAGGATCCCTCCCTGCTCAAAGGCCGTAAGTGTCGAGCATAGGCCCAAATTTGCAGCCCTTCACCGGCAATAGTGACGTCTCCATATCAGTGAAATATTCTGGAGAGGGACGTTAAACAGTATGCAATCAATCAATGAAATGTTATCATCACAGCGAAGCATATAAAACTACGTGTGGGTAAACATGTACTAGAACATGTTATTTAGCTCAAGGTCATGTTACTGAACGAATTAGAAACACGGCATATGTGAATATAAAATCAATATAAACCTATAAACTTCTGATCATCATTAGAGTCTCCTTAACAGATTTCCCTGATTTAACCGTGGGATACCAAGGAGATCCCCAACTATCCGGGGTCCAGGCACCATTAAGGAAGGCGCAGTAGCAGTTGTTGAACCACCAGCCTCCTTTAAAATAAGCAGCACAGTTTCCGGTCCACAGATCGTTATCTCTGTCATACGTCGTGAATTTCATCCCAGACAGATCCCCGGTAGAAGTGACCGTGTGCATCATACTGTCACCTGGAAAGTTATATTAAAAAACTACAGACAATCTCTTTAAAATTGTTGCCCTCTGTCAAAAGAATAACTAAACTTGTCCCGTCTCAACCTTTCTTTTTTAATTCCAGGACACGATTTAATTTTTAGCTCACCTGAGCCGAAGGCTCAAGTGAGCTTTTCTGATCACATTTTGTCCGGCGTCCGTCTGTCCGTCTGTCTGTCTGTCCGTCTGTCTGTCCGTCTGTCTGTCTGTCCGTAAACTTTTTCACATTTTCGACTTCTTCTCAAGAACCGCTGGGCCAAATTCAACCAAACTTGCCACAAAGCATCCTTGGGTAAAGGGGATTCAAGTTTATTCAAATGAAGGGCCACGCCCTTTTCCAAGGGGAGATAATTATGAATTAGAGAAAAATTAATGGCATTTTTAAAAAATCTTCTTCTCCAGGAAAGATGAAACTCATGTGGAAGCATCCTCAGGTAGTGTAGATTTAAGTTTGTTCAAATCATGACCCCCGGGGCAAGGGTGGGGCCAAAATGGCCGACCCAAGTTTTACATAGAAATATGTAGGAAAAATCTTTAAAAATCTTCTTCTCAAGAACCACTGGGCCAGGAGAGATGAAACTCATGTGGAATCATCCTCAGGTAGTGTAGATTCAAGTTTGTTCAAATCATGACCCCCGGGGCTAGGGTGGGGCCAAAATGGCCGAAAGTTTTACATAGAAATATACAGGAAAAATCTTTAAAAATCTTCTTCTCAAGAACCACTGGGCCAGGAAAGATGAAACTCATGTGGAATCATCCTCAGGTAGTGTAGATTCAAGTTTGTTCAAATCATGACCCCCGGGGCTCACCGCCCAAGTTTTACATAGAAATATATAGGAAAAATCTTTAAAAATCTTCTTCTCAAGAACCACTGGGCCAGGAAAGATGAAACTCATGTGGAATCATCTTCAGGTAGTGTAGATTCAAATTTGTTCAAATCATGACCCCCGGGGCTAGGGTGGGGCCAAAATGGCCGACCCAAGTTTTACATAGAAATATACAGGAAAAATCTTTAAAAATCTTCTTCTCAAGAACCACTGGGCCAGGAAAGATGAAACTCATGTGGAATCATCCTCAGGTAGTGTAGATTTAAGTTGTTCCAAATGGAAAAATCTTTAAAAATCTTCTTCTCAAGAACCACTGGGCCAGGAAAGATGAAACGCATGTGGAATCATCCTCAGGTAGTGTAGATTCAAGTTTGTTCAAATCATGACCCCGGGGCTAGGATGGGGCCAGATTGGCCAACCCAAGTTTTACAGAGGAATATATAGGAAAAATCTTTAAAAATCTTCTTCTCAAGAACCACTGGGCCAGGAAAGATGAAACTCATGTGGAATCATCCTCAGGTAGTGTAGATTCAAGTTTGTTCTCCCCCGGGGCTAGGGTGGGGCCAAAATGGCCGACCAAAGTTTTACATAGGGATTTATAGGGAAACCTTTTAAAATCATCTTTTCAAGTACTTCAAAGCTATGATTAGTGATATTAATATGGAATCATCTTCTAATTTAGTTTGTTCAAATCATGAACCAATTTAAACTTTCATTTCTGATCTGATATGTGCTTTTTCCAAGCCAATGTGCTCAGGTGAGCGCTGTGGCCCCTGGGCCTCTTGTTTTTTTTTCATTCCTCTTATACCGCTTTAAGTATATTGATATCTTTTGTATTTTTTTTCAATTTCTCACCGCCATAAAATATGACCATGAGTCGGGAGAGGACTTGCAAACATTATTTTTAAGATGGCCTTATTAAAACATTCAAGTTTCATGTTTCCTCTAAGTGTAAGCAAAGATAAATTCTACACTACATGTACCTCTCCCACTCTCTCTTTATAACATGAAAATAAATAAGCATTATTAGTCTAATTTTACTACAATTTCTCTTTTTGATTTATAATAAGAAGACTTTTCAAGTACCTAGGGTTCCAGAGGCCCTCCCCGCAAGAAAGAGTTGATAGTTATCTGCTTCGTTTGAAACCGAGAACTATTCGTATAACTCGTATAGTTTGCTGCCGTTAACCAGAGTGATGGAAATGTAGAGATTTGAGATATTTCCCTTTGTTAACTGGTGGATGACGTCATTTCCTATGCAACAGAAAAATCAAACTTGATTAAATATACATCTATTCCAATTTAAATGAATATAAATGATTCGCTTAGGAGGGGCAAACTTTGAAACCTGAAGTGTCAGACAAGAAGGTTAATTGATTCAATCATCAGAAACGAGTGTCTTCGTTTTGATTGTTCTTAAAGTTTTATCTTATTTTCTCCCCGCCTCTTGAACTAAATTTCATCTGTACATTCGAATTAAAACTGCTTAATATTATATACAATTTACAAATAGCGGATGTTTGATTTTTCAATGATCATAAAAATGAATAAGATCAAAAATATGTTATTAATTACCGATCCAGAAATCCAGTCCCGCGTCACCGAATCTCTTCTATATTCGTCCCATGTTCTATCAAAGCTCACAGATCCTTTTACACGTTTTTGTATTGCCTTCCAAATATAATACATTTATTCAATATTATTTGACGAGGATTGGCAAATTGTATATTTTTCATTTAAAAACCTCCTGAATGAAACAGAAAAAAAATAAATGCATGTCACAAAAGAAAAATACCGCCCACCCGCCTCCCATAGTGTACATATCACAGAAAACTCTGGCAGGTCGGGCTCGGGATCCATAAGGGAAAATCTGGTACACACCCGAATTATTCTCACCATACTCATGGAGGTTTTTACAATTTGTAGGTAGATCTGAAACAGAACAAAGTCATTTGGGTAATATGATGCAAGTTTTTCGTTAAATTTCTGGATCGATATGTTTCATTTTGTGTTGCATTACTTAAACTTATTTGTGACAGTTATATGCAGACCATTTTTCACCAACGGTTAACACACATATATAATATTTTTATAAACATAATATATACCAGAAGCCAAAATGATACACACATTTGCACTAGAAATTTTAATGTTTTCAAATTTTTATCCTTCTGCAAAAATCTAATTGACTGGCGAATTTATGTTTTAAATGAAGCTCAGTGGACATTCTCTTCGCACTATGAGTCATCTTATCAAAACTTAAGAAGGAATGCCACAACAAATTTTTATTTTATAGATCTGTGAGTCAACCTTTTTAAACAATGATTTCAGCATTGAAAAGCCGATATTAGCTCTCAATTATTTTATATGAATTTTTTTGCATTATTTCAAAGAAAATGAAAAAAATTATTTCCATCAAAATAAGATGCTTTCTGGTAACATTTTCGCTGTAAATCAATGCATCTCATTAATATCTTATAAAATATGTGTAGAAAAGTTGTATAGATATGAAATTTTTTAAAATAAAAAATATTTATGAAAATAAAACACATAATTTGTGAATATTTTTTAAATTTGTGGTTAAAATTAAACCGATCCCAACCATAATTGTATATTTATTGGAAATAAATACATTTCCCCAAGAACACTAGTCTGATTAAGTGCTGCTATCCCACAAGTTGACATGGGATGGGATCGGATAGGATTCAGGATTGAGGATTCACGATAGAAACATATAAAAGTTAATCCAATCCTATCCTATCCTATCCTATCCTGTATCCTACAGCCAATCAGATTCGAGCAAAGGTTCATTCATATTTCAGAATAAATTACAAAAACGAAATACGATATAAAATGTTTACAAAAGAAATATTAATAAAATTTCAATAGAAAATAAAACATTTTTTTCTCAAAACACAGATTTACATTATTAACTTCGAGTTCGAGTAACACGGCGTACGATCTAACCGTGAACGATCACCGGAAGATTTGGGAATGTAAACAACGAAGAGTTCAGACATCGAAAGACCGTATTTCTTCAGCTTGTTTGGATGATTTAACCGATTCTTACTTGTGTAAAAGTATTCTAACATGTTTTCTGTTAAATATGCTCTGTTTGTTTGGATAATTCCACAGGAACCGTCAACAGCGGACTTGAATAGATGATGTGCGAGTTCATGTAAGT
>NW_026933589.1:0-5905 GCF_032062105.1 Saccostrea cuccullata | reverse complement strand
TATTTTTTTAATTTCTTTACAGTGGATGCTGGTCGTACGTTGGAAGAGTTTTTTCAGACAAGCAACAAATTAGTCTTCAGTACCCTGGATGTGTTACAGTAACTCAAATTCATATACTTTTTCATAAATTTTATATTTGAAATATATAAGATAAACTTTAACAAGAGTTTGATAATTATAAAGGGGTCTGGGCATAGTTGCATTGTGTACAATCTTAAAATTCAAATTTATATTCAATCATAACTTAAGAGCTGCAACTTTGATATCAGAAATTTTTGAAGCATAATTGTGATGAACTTTTTCAATCACAGAGAAAGAGCACATTCATGAACTTCTGTTCTTTATAATTGCTTGCGAGGAACTATGCCTCCATGGCACCTGATCCCACCTCCAATGTTTTGGAGGTCAATGTTTGCTCTGCTCCTATTTTGTATTGTTTAGTGGACTTCTGATCTTGAATACTTTCTAAAAGCTACTCTTCTTACAATTTTGGTCTGATTTTAATGTACCTTGACACCAAAGTGGACTACAATTAGATACATAATTCTTTTTATTGGCTTTGTTATTTCGATAAACAATGCCGAATGATTACTGAAAATAAATATTTCTGTTTAAAAAGTCCTACTGAAGTTTAAGTCTGATTCCTGACACTGAGGTAGACTATACTAATACATAATCCTGTTTATTGCTATTGCAAAATTTTAAATTCTAGTTCTTTTTATTCCTATCCTTTTGTTTTAAATACAAACCAACAGTCTCATCAGATACTTGTTGTTTGTCTGGAACTCATGGTAAAAAGGAAAAATATTTCAGCTTTCTACAACAATCCATGAAATGACGCATGCTATAGGCCAAATGCATGAACAGTCCCGAAGTGACCGTGATAATCATGTCACCATGTTATGGGCGAATACACAAGGTGGGACAGGCAACTATAACATGGCAAAGAGCTCTACCCATGACAAAAACCCGTATGACTACGAGTCTGTGCTTCAGTATAGTTTAACGGTCTGTTCATTCTTTTTTTCTAATAAAAAAATCTATCATCAATGTAAATTTCTTCTTTTTTGTTTCAGATAACATTTCAAATGTTTTAGTATACAGCGGTTTAAGAATTAAAATTACATGCAATATTTCCTCTTCATATAAGAAAAGTTAATGTACTTTCTGTTGAACCCTGAGGATATAATTGTCATTTTGATACAGGCATTCTCCACTAATGGCCAACCGACGATGGAGTTTCATGACCGCACATTGGATTTCTTAGCTGATTCTGCAACTGGCCTTATGTTTTACGACATCCAGGACATTACTGATGCATATGATTGCACTAGTAAGAATAGGATTATTAAAATATTATTTAATTACATATTATGATAGTAATTTAATTTTAGTTATAACACCTCATTTGATTGGTTAAAAGATTTTAATCCATTTTGTATAACATAACTTGCTTACGTCACAATGAGTCACGTTAATCATGTACATGTATTACTCCGCTTGACATTACTTTGGAGCTTGGTTACTTTTCAAATATGCTAAATTTGAAGCCCTTTTCCGGAGAAAAAAATGTCTTGTTGTCTACATTTAAATTAAGTTATAAAAAATGAAGCGTAACTGCCCACAAGTTATGTTATATCGTATAACAAACGTTGAAATAAGCTTCATTCCTTAAGTTTATAAATAGCCCCGCCCCAATATAATCTTAACGAACGCAAACAGTTCATAACAGTTCATCACTCTTAAAAAAGTTTTACTTAGTAGTCATTTTTTACTTGAAATAACAAAGATAAGTAATAGATAATTACTAAGCATTTACTTAAAATTTAAAATCAATTACTGAAATATATGTCATTTACTAGATTCAAATGTTTTACCTGATTTTTGTATTTTAAAAAATTGTTTTACTTACACACTAAAAAGTTTTACTTAGTAATTTATATTTACTTAAATTTGTGTATATAAGTAATAACTTTACTTGGTCTTTGATACTTACATTTTACCACTATTTACTATATATAATTAATATTTTAATGCCCCCGTAAACGAAGTTTCGGGGGTATATAGTTTTTGTCGTTTCCGTCTGTCTGTCTAGCTGTCTCTCTGATTCTCTGTTTATCCGCAGAAACGTTAACCTTGCCCATAACTTTTGATTTAGCGGAGCTATAACTTTCATATTTCACACGTGTATTCCTTGTGACAAGACCTTATACACAAAAAATTCAAACTTATTCTTTATCCAAATCTTTTTAACAGTAAATACCAGGACATTTATACTTCACATATATATTTTTTGTTGAAAGAACTTTCATTGAATACCAACAACTATGAAATTTTGACCTTGACCCTGGAGATTTCCATCCTTGGGAAAAAAACTTTAACCTTGGCCATAACTTTTTAACGGTAAGGAAAAGTGCTTTCATACTTACATATATGTAATCATTTTAAGAAGACCATTTATAGGATACCAAGAACTTTGACCTTGACCTTGGAGTTTGACCCACTTTTAAAAACCAAACCTTGACTGTAACTTTAAAAGGATTAGGGTTAGTGCATTCATACTTAACATAGTTCATCCTTGTGACAAGACCTTTCTTTGGGTACCACCAACTCTGTCCCTTTGTCCTTGACCTTGGAGTTTGACCTACATTTCAAAATTGGTAACCTTGACCATAACTTCTGAAGGGTTGAGGCAAGTGTTTCCATATTTCACATATGTATTTTTTTGTAGCAAGACCTTTCATTAGATACCAATAACCTTGACCTTTTGACCTTGGAGATATCAAGAAATCCCAATAATTAAATTTGCATTTAAGAAAAGTTTAACCTTTGCTATGTTGCCATACAGTGGCATAGGTGTTTCACAAACACATCTTGCATGTTTGAATTGTATTTAATTGATTTACTTAAAACAAAAATTTATTTACTAAATCAAGGAGAATTCAGATCAGTAATTACTTAAATATGGTAGTCTTATCACTAATTGTCTGTGAGGAGGAGTTATCTTTCATTTAAATATACCTTCATGTGAAAAAAAAGTCACACTAGTAAAAATGCGATATTAAGTACTTGAAATGTTTAACCATTTTTAAAATGGTCCTTAAAAAAATACAACTTATTCAATTTTTAAGGCTTTCGAAGTTGGAATCAAATGTTTTATTGTTATATATAATAAAACAGTTACAAGGAAATTGGCAAAAGAAATGGAAAGTACAATTGTTTCCATCATAAGCAGATTTCTTCTATTTAACCATTCAGAGGGCCAAATTAGGGAACTCTGATAGAGAAATCTGTGAGTAGTACTCACATGTCAGAGGGTGGGTACCTTGCAGTGTTTCCAGTAAATAATGTCGATTTTAGTAAATATGATAAGTATTTCATTTACTTAGTATTCTTTTAAGTAATAATATTCTAGATTTTAATTAATTTCAGAATTACATTTACTTAGTAATAATTCATAAAATTTAGAAAATAGAAAGCATATTATCTCTGAATTAAGTAATAATAATTTAACAAAAATGAGTAGTTCATTTACTAACTTAAAGTAATACAATTCCTATAATTTAAGTAACTCTATTGATACTTAGTAAATCATTTTATAAGTAAATGAATTCATCCTTATTACTAATTATGTTTACAATTACTAACCATGATAGTCATTTACTTGCTATTCTGACTAAATGGATTACTAATAATTACTAGTTTTTCTCAATCTAATATCTTATTTTAAAAACAACAAGTAAAACTTTTTTTAGAGTGATAATATAAAACTATTTATTTGCCTTAGGCGTCGGAAGCAAATTGACGGGGGGGGGGAGGCTATTGAAAGTGGGGGGCTAAACCAACACAAAAAGGCAAACCAAATTTTCAATGCATAAAAAGTGTATGGGCCAAGCCCCCCACCCCCACCCCCCGGTTCCGACGCCTATGCTTGCTATGAAGACAATAGCAAGTTTATCGTCCACCAAGCAAACTATTTCCCTAGGTGCAGGCGAATAGTAAATAGGTGTTTTATTTACCCTGGCCCCCTGTCTCTTCCTTGCCAAGGCGCGGAGTGTACAAAGCATAACAGGGACAGGGATTTTATTTTACCCCACCTCTGTTGATTTTTCCGTGAAATACTGGCTTACGATTGGTTGAAGTCTGTTACATGAGGGAGGTGGATTACTTTTACCCAACCTCTGTTGATTTTTCCTTGAAACCCTGGCTTACAATTGGTTGAAGTCTGTCACGTGGAGGAGGTGGATTACTTATACCCGGTCAGTTATCAAAACTATGCCCGGTTGATGCAGGCACGTAGTTACGGGGGGGAGGGGGGGAGGGGGGGGAGCCACTTTTTTCCCAACCTTACATATACTATAGGAAATGTTCATTGAAAGGTTGGTTGGACCCCCAACTTTTTGTGATATAAGGAAAACGTAGTATTGTGGGTCAAAAAATGTTACTGAAAGAAGTTAGCATTGAAAAAAGTTGGCCTCTACAACCCCCCCCCCCCCCACACACACACACACACACACAAACGAAATAGGATTTTCGCTTTTTCTTTTTTTGCTTGTCAACTTGTTCAGGTAAGTGAAAAAAAAATTCTTTGGCTGCCCCCCCCCCCCCCACTTTCAAAATTGATGCTACGTGGCTGCGATGTAATACGTAACAAACACAACTTGACGTCATAATAGGCACAGTATAAGCGCGATGAAGCATGTAGCAGAGAAACATAATAATAAACCAAAAAATATAATAACAGCTGAATATGTAAATGCTTCCATCGGTGGGGTAAATTCGTTACATAGTCTTTTAGTGAAAGTGTACAGGATGATACCTGGTTAGTAAATATCATATAGATCTGACTCGGCTCCGCCTCGCCAGGTATCAAATTTACTAACCAGGTATTATCCCGTAGCCTGTCACTAAAAGACTATATTTCATTACATAATTATGTTTTTGCATATAAAGTAAATGGAAATCTATTGCATTCAAAACACCATAACACAGACAGGGTGCTAAGAGGTTAAAGTATGCGTTTTAGTTTGACGTCATAATCGTTGAACAGCAAAGAAGTGCAACGTCACAAGCGAAAATCAAAAAATCACGCTAAAATTGACCAATAGCTGTTACGTTGGCTGATCCATTAACTGTAGCTTACACGAAGCCGGAAGGATAATATTTAGGTTTTTAAACATTTGCAGCTAAGGTAGAAAGTTAAAAAAATGTAAATATAAGCAATCAATCATTATTTTTTGAAAAATAAAGTCTCATAATTGCAACGATGTGCAAACAAATTTTCATTTCAGACTTTATCTTTCAAAAAATATTGCTTCATTGCCTAAGGTCAAGATCTAGTAAATATTTACTTATTTATGAAAGGTGCCTACCACCAAAAAATTAGTCTAAAGTTATTTACTAGATCTTGACCTTAAATGTAACTAATAATGCCGATGCTGTCAGACTTAACTTTTGTTACGTCATAATCTTAACGTCACAATCTGTATAAAACCAGAGGTTTTCCGAGATGAAAGGCGGGGGAAACAAAATACTGCCATTGAATAGTTTGATGACTTTCTCACCAAGGGCCCGTTTTACAAAAGGACTTTCGACTTAAGACCAAAGTTTATTCTTCATATATCTTTTTACTTAACATTATTTTGAAAATTATTTTAAACCTTTTAAAAGGAATGTGGTAAGACATTTTTATACAAACAAGTTCTCAGAGAATTATTAATTTTGCAAAATTTTACAATCATCTCAAGTTTTTGGTCTTAGTCGTAAGTTCTTTTGTAAAACGGGCCCCTAGTCTTTAGACTAATGATGTCATCCTGACTACAGTAGCATTGTGACGTCATCAGGATTTCAGCTCATTCTAGCAGTGTTATCTTATTCCAAATACTTTTATAATTAGGTCACCTGA
>NW_026933588.1:0-5793 GCF_032062105.1 Saccostrea cuccullata | reverse complement strand
ACATTTTTGAGCATTTATTTAAAATTTTAAAAAAGTTGTTTGCTGAACCCTCTTGCATAAAATACTCTTTTAAAAAACAATTTGTAGAAAATAAACTACAAAAAAAAAAATAATATTGATTAACCCAGGAAAATGTTTTAACAAAACCTATTAAGTACAATATCAGTGGTTTGACATTTTGCGGGAAAATGTCGACAGAAACTTAAAATAAACAACCCTATATATATTCAAAGATTGTGTGTAATTACTCAATTACCTCAATAAGTAAGTTTTCCCGGTTCCACATTGGCCCGTTATTATAAAACTATGCCCCTCTAATGCATTATGGTACGCCTTTTCTCGAAGATCTTGCATTTCGATGCTGTTTTCGATATTTTCCGCCATCTTCTCGGAATACTTCGATCTTTTTCATTTCGATAATCCGTGTTCCGAGTATTTCGATCTGCAGTGAATGTGACGTCACGCAGAATTGTCAATGGCCGCTGGTTGTAAACGAGATGTGAAGAAGTGTTGTTATAATGATAATGTAGGGTAGTTGAATGGTAAAAAATGTCAGGGATTACTAACTGGACATTCCGAAGTTGATATGTGAAGTTTGATGTTGGCTGGACGGCGATTTAGAGAAAATCGAGAAAACTCGTTGCCATCCTGTCGCTTCGCTCGCTACGCTCGCGAAGCTCACTGGTAGTATTTATGCCTGTTAACCATTTATTTACTATTTATTGATAAAATTGCCGACTCCTGTGCTGTGTCAATCTGACACAAAGAAATACAGAAGGTAATCCAAAGAGAATCGTGGTTTCAACAATAGCAGTGCCAGAAACTGAGTGGGGTAACAATGGTATTAAATAAACAATGAAAAATATCATAGATCACAATTCAATAAAAGAATAATTTTGTCATACCTTAAAAAAAAAACAGTCACAAATCACTCTCTCCGTTTGTTTATTTGGACGCTCATTCTTATATTATTCGTATCCAGTGTAAGAATCAAATCTCAATAACATCTTCTTAAAGATAAATCCTTGATGGTAAAGTTAAGGTTTCATCTTTTCCTCAATTTTGTGATTTTTAAAATTTCAACAGTATTTCTCATTTGATTTGTATTGAAACACTTATCGACTTTTCAGAAAACGAGTTAACAACACTCCCATCTCAGATGGCGCTGTAAATCAAAACAGGTAGAAACAAATAACAGGTGTGTAAAACATTAATTTTTGACTTAAAAACAGTAATGTATTTTCAGTTTTTTATCAAGTGTTACCAATTATACGATGTAGATATAACACAATCAGCAAACTCATTGATTTTTCGATTTTCTTTTGATATTTAATATATTTTTGAATTCCCCAGTTATGCAGAAGACTGTGCAATGGGTAGAATGTTTTATACATGATTTATTTTCTCCAATCACAAGTATAAGTCCTTGTTTATTATTTCTTCTTCTTAATTATACTGTATATTGATCTCTTATTTAATAACCAGCTCTTAGTCATATCTTGTAAATAAATTTCATCACACGTACCAGAAACATCCCAATCCTAATATTGATAATTGGTGTAGACCTGGCTCCATGATTGGAAGGTTAAGCCTTGAGGGTTTTCCCCCAGCTCCAACTGAAAATAGGTAGCAACTGCTCCTTTGCCAAGCACTCGGCACTTTGAAAAAGAAAGTTGCGGATCCTTCTGATGAGACCTTGATAAAAAGTGATGCTCGAGGCATTGGCATGATAATGATCCATCACTGCTCAATGGCCCTGAGTGTGGAGAAAATGTCTAAATATGAATCCCTTTACTGGCATATGATGTTGTCTCTATATGTTTGAAAAATTCTTGAGTGGACATAAAACAATTTTCTATCAATCAATCAAACATTAAAGCTGAGTACGATTCTTGAAAGGAATGTGTCCTCCATTTCTGTTCAGATTCTTACTACATCTGCAGACCCCTATATATATTAAGTGCAGGACTAAAGTAATGAAAATGCTTATCAATTCAAGTTGGAATGTTTAAATGTTAAGGATATTATAGATATTACAGAAAACAAATATATTTTTCTTATCTTTCCAAAAATTGAATGATAAATGAAAAGGGCTTATCCTTGTTGATCTGACACCACCTTCGTGCAAAATATATTAATTCCCACTGTGTTACTTTTTGGGGTAAAAAAAAAATTGATGTGCACATGTTTTTCCTCACTTTATCAACAAGGTAAATGAAGCAAAACTTCACACATTAGTACTTAAGTAGCCACCCTTTGATAAAGATAATTGTAATATTCTGAAGAAATTAAAAATAATTGTTTCAAATTCATTTGATCATCATTGATCATTGACAGTCTATTTTGCACTGCATTGTGCACACTCATCATACCAAGTGAAGAGAAAAGGAATACACTGCTCTCTATAAAATTAATTTTTTCATGTTTTTTTTGGGGGGGGGGGCATGAAAAAAATATTTTTATTTAATGATTTTTAAATGTTATCGGTAATGGTATTAAGATTATAAAAATGTGTTTTACATAATATGCAAATACTTTATACATAGTTATGCATTTTCTGCATTATAAAAATCAATTTGTGGACCATTTGAAATTTATTTCAATATGAATTGTAGTGCATTTGTTTAATCTGTACATTTCGATTATTATTAAAAAGATTATATTTAAAGTAGGGAGACTAGCAACAGTATATATCACCCATAAATATGTCTTTAATATGTCTATCAAGTGTTGATAATTTCATATTCTATACATTTGCAAACAGATCACTGAAATGCCACTGTCATTATTCGGAAATAAGTTTTCTCCCAAGAAGACTCCCCCAAGACGAGCACATTCTCTCTCCAATCTCCATCTCGATGCCACTCAGACTCGGGAGGAATTCGGTCCCGAGGTCGGACCAGTCAAGCTAAAACTGGGAGGAAGCGAGATTCAGTTTGAAAATGGAATGTGGATGGCAGGTATGATTCTCATGTACCAGTAAACTTAAAGTGAACTTATTGAAAAGCTTATATCACGGATTCTTACAAATCACTGATTACTGGTAAACGTGCTTAACTAAGCACTTCCAAAAATTATCTGCCATGTTTTGTATTCAAGTGCCACTTTCCCCATATACTAGAATTAATGCCACTCTACCTCTCCTATTTACAGAGAGTGGTCCAGGGGGAGCTAGCCATAAAGAAGTCATGAAACTGCGCAAACAAAATCAACTTCTGTCAGAGGAAAACAACCTTCTTAAGCTAAAAATAGATGTTCTCCTTGACATGGTAAGTTGCTTTCGATTTATATACTCATATTGTGTCGAGAACTTTAAAATCATGCTTATAATAAGAAATATTAATCAAAACCTGTAGTTATATATTTACCTTCAATAAAAGCGCACATAAAATACTAAATTATTAAATGAATTATTTTTTGTTTATGTTTTACGGTTAGCAGAAGCTACAGCAGTGTCACATTATCATGAGAACGAATTAAAGCAACTCAAAGGTCAAGTCAGTAGGAAGAAATAGCCATCTTGCTGCAGTCATATATTTCCTGTGATAAAACATAGTCATTGAATGCATGTACTCTCATCAACTCATGTGTAAATGTGTTGTACTGTGAATGTGATTGGTGTACATTATATATGTAAGACTCCAAAGTCCGATGGTGACGCCAAAGTCCGATGGTCTCGCCAAACCCCGATGGTCTGCGCCAAACTCCGATGGCTCGCTGTCTTTACGGACGCCAAAGTCCGATGGTCACGCGAAAGTCCGATGGCTCGTTTCCTATGAGACGCGCGACGCTAAAGTGCGATGGTCTGACACGCCAAAGTCCGATGGTGCGGAGGAACAATCAACGTTTATGACGTCACAATAGTCCGACGTCATGACGTTGTCCTGCATTCAAAATCCATTGATTCAGTATTCGTCTCACATACATTTTTACTGATATTGCTTATTGTTTTCGCCCACCAGAGCTATTAGGGCTAGTCCTTGTAGACTATTCGACTGATAAGGGCCGGTTAGTTCTTGAACACCAATGTGTTTCACCGAGATATTTTATGGTTAGTCCTCGCACACTATTGGACTGATTTGGGTTAGTCCTGCACCCATCCAAGATATCTAGATAGTTTTAACACATTTTTCGACTGATAAGTGTTAGTCTCGCACCTATATCTAAAAGATTAGGGTTAATCTTTGCATTTAATATTTATTTGTATTCTATTTTAAACAAATCGGGCATGGCATGGCGCGGTATCGCATTTTTGCGTAGCAGTGCTATGACGTCATAAACGTTAATTGTTTTCTGCACCATCGGACTTTGGCGTGTCAAACTATCGGGGTTTGGCGCAGACCATCGGACTTTGGCGTGACCATCGGACTTTGGAGTCCCATCGCACTTTGGAGTCCTACATATATACATCAACTTTTTAGATTTGTTTTATTTATGAACTATCTCATTATTTTAGACTTTTACAAATAAAAAAAGTTTACCAAATGCTGTCTTTTTAATGAAGTGTGACAGGGCCAGGAAATCAGGAATTTGATCAAATCCAGTCTGAACGCAACATAAATATACTTATGATAAAACATTATACCAAATTTCATTTCAATATGTGCATCCTCTGCAAAGAAAAGGAACGTAAACTGATCATGGACCAACAGACCAAGAGCAAAGCAGTATGCTCTCCCTTCTTGAAAGGGGGGCAAAATAATTCTACGCAGAAAAAAATCTGTTACGAACAGCGGGGCTATATTGACTTCGGTGAGTAATTTGGTCCATGGATCTTTGGTTTTTATTTTACAATGAATAGCTTAGGCTTATGTCAAAATATTTTGTTGTTTGATTGGCCAACATGAAATTGTACCAGAACTCATTCTCACTGACTTCATGGGATAGCTTTGATGGTTCACAACCATTTAAGCCCCCTGTTTGCACTATAGAAATGTGGAATAATTAATCTATCCGGGGTTTGAATCCCAATGCATGACAGGCATAGCTTTGGATGAGACCGTATGAATCCTGTCCGTGTAGAAACATGTACTGGCATGACAGAGATGTCCCACTGCTCAATGGCCATACCAAAGTATTGGTTTTAACTTGCAAGTCCTGGCTAAAAGGGACGCAAAACAACAAACACTCATCAAAGTTACATGTACATGTACTTGTATATAAAAAGAAAATAAAATTCTATAGGACTTTTTTATTTATTATGCAAATCATGTTTTCACAACATGATGTATAACATAAAATAACAAGAACACATTTTAACATAAAATAAAAAATATAACAAATGTTAATACACTTTATCACAGACAACCTTTCATTCAATAAAACTTTGGTATTATTTGTGAGGACATGTTCTTTTTGTATGACCTGAAAAGAAAACCAGAAATTTTATAAAATTCAAGTTAAACCTGTAATGAGGAGTCTCACTTTGGTTAATTCTTTACAGACAGACAAATAAATGGAAAATGGACAACTTGTTTGCAAATCGCTACTTAAGACCTTCACATAAAAATCATTTTACATGGTATAAAGGGAGATAACTCACCCTCCTCTCCACACAGGCCACACTTTCTGGCGGCCCGCTTCCTGGTGGGGGTGGTACCACTGCTGCCGAGCTCAGAAGATGTCCTCTTCTTCCCACCACCACCATCTACAATATTATATTCTCATTATCATAACATACAACATGTAAGTACCTGCACACACATTACAACCACCTTTACAAAGAGATGGCTTTCATTAAGACAATTGCTAAGCAGAGCTAAATTGGCCAGATCGCTCAATAATCACAGAACC
>NW_026933587.1:0-57991 GCF_032062105.1 Saccostrea cuccullata | reverse complement strand
TTAAAGTGGACTAAGCTTCCTGTCATTTTTTAAAGTGGAATTATTTTTTCATTGTGAGATTTCAACGGACATGGACACAGTTTCAGCTAAAAATTTCAAATGTGTTTTTCGATTTTTTTTTGTTCTACAAATATTTAACTAAGGTATTTCTAATAATCATCAAAATTTGAATTTCAGTTGTCGAGATACAAGACCGATTTAGAGCTCCAAATCTTTGTTGTGTAAACAGGACTTGTGACATGTTTTTGTTTACATATTTTAAATATACTAATATACATGTATGGTCGTTAAAAGCAAATTTTTTTTTCAATAAAGAAGTTAATTCTAAATACGATTATACAGCTTCTAGTGATTTGCTAAATTTTGTATTGTTATATATATGATATTTTCTATATGTAAACAAAAACAATGCACGAGTCATATTAACATTTTGAAGAATTTTAAGTTCTGTACCTCCTTTGTAAATCAACAAATGGAGTTCAAATTTTTGCTGATTATTAGAATTGCCTTAGCTAGGAATTGTAATTAAAAACATTAAAATTGGCTCTAAAAAATCAGTTGAAATGAAACATATGGAGATAACTATCAGTTTTCCAGATCAGAAGTCCATAAAACAATACAACAGGAGCAGAGCAAACACGGACCTGTGTCCATGTCCCGTAAAAACTTGTGTTTTTCAAATGTTATTTATCGAGGTGGTCTGTGATAAGTAAACTTTAAATTCAATTTTGTAGGTGAATTTGGAATTAATGATTTGTGTCTTTCAGCTTTTCAAAATTTATTCAATCCGCTTATATTCCCTCATTTTGAGTTTCAATATGCCAAGCAGTAGATGTTGGTCTAAGGCTTCGTATGCTCCTCGTAAATGAAGCCCCAGCTGATGCCAAATTCAAATATCGGAACTTACAATCTTTACTTATCATCTTCAAACTAATTGTCAATACACATGTATTTCTTTTTACTGATCAACTTTCTCGTTTAAATTCAACATTTCACAAATTCTCTATGGTCGATTATAATGACTTAGTCAGAAAATACAATTTATCGTTAAGTCAAATGTTGACTGGCCTTTTCATGCAAATTATTATTTTCGCATCAAATTGTTTACGGATCTTTTCGTTTATCATGTCAAGGAGCAGACACGGTGAGTGTAATCGATGGACAGGGAAAACTTACTCCTCCATGACAGGCACTCTGCAGCTTCTCTCTACACTAAACTTTTGAGCATACTAGTGACTGTTTGATATCTTTTTATATATTTAATCACAAGAAATGAGTCCACGGCAAAAAAATGGAAATAAACTAAATCTTAAACAGGTCATTTTAAATGCCTTTTTTCATAGTTTGTTTAGTGGCTTTAATATCATCTTTCTGTTACTATTTCCTCTATCAACACATGATATATGAAGATAACTAACAGTATACAAGCTCAAAAGTTCTTAAAACAATACAGATTTGGAGCAAAACAATCACGAACCCCAAGAACATCAGAGGTGGGATCAGGTGCCATGGAGGAGTGGGCATCCCCTGCCGACTGGTCACACTCGCTATGTGCTCCTCATCACGATCGAGAAATTACGGAAAATCCGTCGTCAATTCAGTGTGTAAATAATGGCCTATTCATAAGTATGGAATAACGTCAGTCAACATATGGCTTTATACTGATGCACTGTATTTGCTGACACGGTCATTGTTTCGACCATTTAATTTACAAAATGATAACTTTAAACGAGTCTGCTGATATTCCTGTTTCATCAACTTGTTTGTCATATATTTATCTCGTTTTAGAAATTGTTCATAGGTAGAGCATGCTGTTGTGTATGGATTCAACTGAGAGAAACAAACACCATATCACACCCGTAACACATCTAATACAAAACTTGTAATTATTTTTACAGTTTTCAAGATAGTATATCTTTTAGCTAATCATGAGTTGTTGTTTGTTTGGGTTTTTTTTTCATCGTTCTATATTTTTTTCATGAAACGCCCTCGCATAGTTTCTAAGAATTAGATTATATGATAATTAGTGAACAAAATATTTATTGTTGACAGAATGAGCGGTGCTATACATTGTATTTGTGGTTGTATTGGAATAGGCATACGAGGAAACGAGAAATTAATCTTCATTGTTTCCATTGGACAATTATTTACTGATGACATGCATAAAAGTCACGAATAAAGATATTAAAATTAAGTCTAAGTGGTTGTTATCACCTTTCAAATTGTTTTTCATATCTCACCAGATCAGACATTAATTAATTCATGATTTTATTAAAAAAAAACTATTATATGTAGAGTATAGATCAAAATTTGCAGTCCTCCATAGGCGGTAGCGTCTCCATATGAGTAAGACTAAAATATCTCAATAGGGACCATAACCACAATCTAATTCTTAAATGGACTTTTCTGGTAATTCATTCAATTATATATATATACTACATGTAGATACTTTTGAGGCTATTTTGATTCTATACATCAATGTATTTTTTCACAATAATATATATTATATTAATATACTCGAGCTCGTATATTAATATAATTGTTGGAAATAGAATATTCGCGTGATGTTGAGACAAAGCCAGTTTATTGTTTAATTCTCATGGTGGGATCAAGATTTTAAAGTAAAAAACCTATCGCCTCCAACAGTGTTCCAATTCATTTTTTAGAAAGATATAAACAGAGTGAATTAAAAGATTGTTTCAAAAAAGTGGGTAGGTGGGTGGGTGGGTATGGACAACTTACCAGATAAAGAAAATTACAAGCTGTTATGATTTGTGGATGTACCCCATCTTTTCAATCACATTTTGTATATTACTCTCCTCCCAGTATGTAAGAATTGTGTGAACATCACATTTAAAAATAAATATTGCATAATTGTTTTTGAACAATTTTAGTAGGTTTTTAGTAGGTTTTGCTTTGTATTATTTGTGTTTACGTACTAGTATATATATGACTTGTTTGATTATTCTATAGTAAATAAATGACCTCTTCTATTCCTCTACTGAATGTTATGCCTTGTCTTTAGGAGGTTATGGTAATTAGGTACCCATAAAGAATGTTTTTTTAAAAAAGGGGCTTACCAGACAAAGAAAATTACAAGCGAAAAAGGGATGTCTCCAAACTCGAAAGTATATCTTTGGTGGGTGTTCTTATTTCACTTTTCACAACCAAAAGGGGGAGTAAATTGTAACATAAGGACACTTCCCTTTTTTAAACTGTTCATGAGTTCAACAGTCTCTTCCATTCATATGTCGACTACATATGTCTCAGTGAATTTAAAAAGATACTAAAGAGTCCAGCACATCTTTTTTCATATTTGGATATTTTACTAGAAAAAGAAGTAGAGAAAAATTGATGACTTCATTTTTCTAAAGTCAACTTCCCTTACTTGTGAAGCAATATAGCCTTTTTACTTGCATATGGGGTTTATATCTTACAGTTGATTCGATACACGAGAGAGAGAGCATGATCTAAGTTCAAGCAATTTCTGAAAACAAGACAAGCTATATTGTCAAATAATTGATGAAACAATATCAAGCCCCGTTAAAAGTCATCATTTCACAAGTTCTATGGTCGACACAGTGACCTTATTAGTATGTTTAATCCACCATTAAGTTGAATGCTGACTGACGTTTTAATACGCATTTTTAAGCTATTATTTTCACACTGAGTTGTCCTACAATTATTTTTTCCGTTTACCTGATCATGACAAGGACCAGAAGTCGATGGCTGTGACCAGTCGACAGAGGATGCTGACTTCTTCATGCCACCTGATCCTACCTCTAATGTTTGAAGAGGTTTGTGTTTGCTCTTCTTCAAATATGAATTGTTTTATAGGTCTGTTTGGCTTATTTATTGTTATTTTCCAAATAATTCTTCCCAAACAATAATTTGCAAATGACCAATGACAAGCTTAGTACATTTTGCGAGTTCAATTTTCATCAAAAAAGCGGATGTATATGATGTCAAAAAGCTTAGACTTTAATCTTTCTTGGGATATAGATGCATTAAATGTTAAAAGACGTACATTTTCATGCTTTTGATTTTGGTATAATTTTGTGATTACAATTTTCTTGATGTTCCTTGAATCTGCAAATGAGTATCCAAAGAATATGTTGTTACATGTGTACAGGACTCCTGAAGTTTCTCCTCCATAGTTCATATTTTGGTGAGAAGTAAAAAAAGAGGCTTAGCAGAACATTTACTGGGATCTACCATGCACCTTTGAAGGTTTTTTAGATTAAGAATCCAGTACAGGGTCAGCAATTCGAATTCAATTTGATTCTAGGGAATGTTGATAATTGTACGATTTAAACAAAAAATCTTCAAATGGGAACTATGAGTTGGATTATCTCTAGCAGGATTTAATCTCAGTTCTATAAACATAGGTAATTAGAGATTACATAGCTCACCTCAACAAATGTTGTCTCTAACTAAGGCAAAGTCATACAATTAACTAACATTCTAAAAGTGTACATCCAAAAATGCAAACTTTATGCAATTTTGATCTGATATGGCTTGCAGTTACTTTAGAATAGACCTATCCAAAAACTTCAAACTAGTCGCCCATCAAGAAAATGTAATTCAAATCCAGCATCTGAAGTAAGTTTGAGAGTTTTCATCCCTTGATGCATCATTTGTGCAAATTTAGTTGATATAGGCCTGATAGTTTCTTAGTGATACTCCAATTCAATTCAATTCAATAGTTTATTCTCGTAAACCGTACAACAGTATAGAGAAAATACAAACACAAATTATGTACAATACATGTAATACAGCATGCGTGAGAAAAATAAAGCCAACAATAAAAAATGACAGTTTCCTAAATTAAGCAGCCAACTCTCTCAATAATAAACCCAATAGATTTACATAGTGTAACTAGTTGAAATTTATTGTTTTAGATTAAATAATGTTCGGACTCAAAACTTTAGTATTTGTATGGTATACATTAACCTGGAGGGGTAACTCTCTTATTAACTATAGTAATGAATTTATAAAGGTTATTGATAACGGATACTTTTTTACATGAAAATAAATTTGAAAACTTGAAAGCACTTGGTCGAGTTGTATATGTTGATGGGATTAACAATTTTCTACTTTCATGTAGAGCTGGACACGACATAATGTAATGATATTCGTCTCCAATATCATTATTACATAGAGTACATAGTCTTTGGTTTGAGGGTATATTACTCCATCGGCCTATTTCTATGGGTAATTTATGATTACTGGTTCTAAATCTTGCTAATGTAACTATAGTATTAGTTGACACATTGATATTTAAATACTGCCTAGATGTAAAATTACTATTTGTGAACAACTGATAAATTTTGCCTTTGCTTGACGCATCACAATTTGAATTCCAGTTTTGTATGAATTGATCAATGAGTGTTTGCTTAATTATATTTAACAACCATTTTTCATTTTCTACATTTTAAGACATCCAGACATAGTTCAAACCACATTCTTGTAAAATATTTTGTATACATTCAATCCATTTAGAACTAAATGTTGTACATTGATGAACTGTATAGAAAACTATATAAAATGTGACATAATTTTGTTTCTGCATTTCAACAGTTTTACCAAAATTTTATCATTCTCATTTTAATATTTACACTCAATGGATATCTACCAAGCTTAATTTGGAGTAGATGTCTTAAGACGAAGTATAAGTTTACAAAATTTTAGTTGAAGTTTCTCAATAATGTTTACATTTTCAAATCCCCATATCTCACAACCATATAAAAGGATAGGGATAACCATTTTATCAAACATATCAATTTGACAATCAATGGGTTCAAATTTAATTCTCGTGCTTTTTTTATTATGGCGTACATAACTCTTGTTGCTCTTTGCACACTATATTTTCTATACTATAAAATGAACTGCACTCCAAATATTTAACAATTTCAATCTCATTATTATTGTAAGTAAATATACATTAGAAGATTGTCTGCCCTTACCAAAAATTAAAATTTTTGTTTTATCAACATTCACTTGTAATTTCCATTTTTCACAATATTTTTGAAAACAATTGAGTTGATATTGGAGATCTTCCTTAGTTTCAGACATCAATACAGTATCATCTGCACTCATAACTTTTACCTGGTCCATTATCTGGAAAATGTATTTCGAATTCAGCTTCCGAAGCAAGCCTGGTAGCTTGCGTCCTTAAATGTATCATCCGTGCAAGTTTGGTCAACATAAAGCTCATAGTAACTTGGAAATGAATCCTGCACCAAAAACTTTAACCTGTTTACTCAACTGGAAAATGTAGGTCAGATTCAGCATCCGAAGCAAATCTGGTAGTGTGCATTCTAAGATGTATTATCCTTGCAAGTTTGGTCATTAACGGGTTCATAGTAACTTGGAAATGAGACCTGCACCAAAAACTTTAACCCGTTCACTCATCTGGAAAATTTTGGTCAGATTCAGCATCCGATGCAAGTCTTGTAGTATGCATCCTTAGATGTATCACCTATGCAAGTTTAGTCATTATTGTCTAAAGCGAGGGGACATGAAACCATCTGTCAGTCTGTCCGTCACAAAAACTTTAACCTTGCCCATAACTTTTGATTTAGTGGAGCTATGACTTTCATATTTCAATATAGGGCATAGAAGTAATCAAAAAGAAAACTGCTCCAAAAAACTTAACCTGGGACGCCGACACCGAGGGTATCACATAAGCTCCCCCAACTTCGTTGAGATGAGCTAAAAATAAAATAAGCCTTACAAACAAACGTATTTACCCGCTTTGTCAGGTTGGACAAGTACAATCTGTTGATTTATCTGAATCGTATTTTTTTCTCTTTCGAGTTCTCGAAGGTAGAAAATAAAACAGATCTCTGAAAACATGCATGTGCCTTAGGCTTATAACTTTTGAACAATGACGGAAGACCTTTTGTTATTCTTCGGTTTCTTTTCCTTTCTTACCAATTTTGTGCACGCGATCTCTCGTAAACTACTTTTACCCTTTGAAACTTTCGCATCTGATAGGTACTTTTAACCTTATTAAAATTTTTGTTGTTGATGACGTCACTTCCGGTCGTGAGATATCGATAATTTGCTGATTTTAAAGTGCAATTTTGTCTGAACTTAGTAGCGAAAACTGCTTAAGATATGAACTTGAGACTTATTTGAGATGATAGTTCATGACTTATAGCTTTGCAGAATCACCTTTCCGTGTGTCATCAATACTTCCTGTCGCTACCGGAAGTGAATTTAAAAAACGCTACTTTTCAATTTTTGTTTTTTAATATTTTTGTTTCTGAATTCGATAAAGACCGTTTTGCAGAAGCGAAATATGTAATTTGTTTGAAAATCAAAAAAGCCAATATCGAGATATTAGCATTTGAAAATTCGAAGCGGCGATCTCAATGGCTAAATGGTTAGCGCATATATATGTCACTGGGCGACCCGGGTTCGATCCCCCATGTGTCCAAAAATTTTATCACTTTTTCTGCCTGATGTTTTGGTATTTTTCAATTTTAGACGATTTGCAACTATATATTATAAAGTTTTGATCATATCTTGCGTAATTAGGGGTCACAAGGGGCCAGAATGTCAAATCTTTGACGCTTTATATCTCGAAAAGGGGGAATATTTTGATAAGCAATATTGAACAAAAGATGGTCAGAATGATATTTTGAATAATATGCATACTTTGAATTTTTGTCAAACGGCCCCATTAAGGACTTGTAGGAGTGGCCCCTAAATATTTACATTTAGCATATCTCCACAACGAATAGAAATCTCTGAATAAGTGTTGAACAAAAATCTTTAAAATTACAAGACCTTTCATTTGATATCAAGAAAATGGGACGGACCCCTCAAATTAAGGGCTCAGAGGGGCCAAAAGTCTTTTATCTATAACTCTCTAATTATCAATATTTTGTTATACATTACTGAAGCAAAAGTATTTAGCTTAACGATTTGCAGCTATATATAGATATAATTTTGATCATATGTTACGTAATAAGGGGTAACAAGGGGCCAGAATGTCAAATCTTTGACGCTTTATATCTCGAAAAGGGGGGATATTTTGATAAGCAATATTGAACAAAAGATGGTCAGAATGATATTTTGAATAATATGCATACTTTGAATTTTTGTAAAACAGCCCCATTAAGGACTTGTAGGAGTGGCCCCTAAATATTTCCATTTAGCATATCTCCACAACGAATAGAAATCTCTGAATAAGTGTTGAACAAATAATTTTCAAAATTACAAGACCTTTCATTTGATATCAAGAAAATGGGACGGACCCCTCAAATTAAGTCCCAGGGGGCCAAAAAATTTTATCTATAACTCTCTAATTATCAATATTTTGTTATACATTACTGAAGCAAAAGTATTTAGCTTAACGATTTGCAGCTATATATAGATATAATTTTGATCATATGTTACGTAATAAGGGGTAACAAGGGGCCAGAATGTCAAATCTTTGACGCTTTATATCTCGAAAAGGGGGGATATTTTGATAAGCAATATTGAACAAAAGATGGCCAGAATAATGTTCTTAACAATATGCATACTTTGACTTTTTGTAAAACGGCCCCATTAAGGACTTGTAGGAGTGGCCCCTAATTATTTCCGTTTAGCATATCTCCACAACGAATAGAAATCTCTGAATAAGTGTTGAACAAAAAATCTTCAAAATCACAAGACCTTTCATTTGATATCAAGAAAAAGGGGCTGATCCCTCAAATTAAGGGCTCAGAGGGACCAAAAGTCTTTTATGTATAACTCTCTAATGATCAATATTCTGTTATACATTAATGAAGCAAAAGTGTTTATCTTAACGATTTGCAACAATATATGATACAATTTTGATCATATGTTGCGTAATTAGGGGTCACAAGGAGGCAGAATTTCAAATCCTTGATGCTTTATATCTCGAAAATGGGGAATATTTTGATAAGCAATATTGAACAAAAGATGGTCAGAATAATGTTCTAAACAATATGCATACTTTGAATTTTTGTAAAACGGCCCCATTAAGGACTTGTAAGAGTGGCCCTTAAATATTTCAATTTAGCATATCTCCACAACGAGTAGAAATCTCTGAATAAGTGTTGAACAAAAAATCTTCAAAATCACACGACCTTTCATTCGATATCAAGAAAAAGGGGCTGACCCCTCAAAATAGGGGCTCAGAGGGGCCAAAAGTCTTTTATCTATAACTCTTTAATGATCAATATTTTTGCGTGGACCCTGAGGTCCACGCAGTAAATATATAAGCGAGGTTAAACCGGATGCCATGGGCATACGTCAGGCTACGCATGCGCGAGAATGCTGGAGAGTTCGCAATTGCAGTCAGAGGTCGGAAAACATCTTCCGCCAGCCGGAAAGGCCAGAGAATTTGCGATTGGGAGAATCGCCCCCTAATACAGCTTACCCGTAGAATAATTTGCCATATTCCAATTGGAATATACCATGTTCATTGGCAAATATCGCTTTTAAACCTGCATATCGTATTTATTTGCGCATCCGAATTTCTTTCTTACGTATATACTTTTATAAACTAACCATTGATTTCAGGCAGATGCATTTCAAAGAGTAGGAAAAACTTGTCTTCATCGGCATTTGTTTTTTGCATCGAGGCTCGCAAAAATAATTAGATATACAGCATTTCAAATGCAGCTTGATATAGACCTGTAGCAACGGTTTTCCATGGGGAGCTCTGAGGATGGAGGGAGGGGGCTTTGGAAAATAAAATATGCGTACTACAGAACTGTATCTACACGTGTACAATCAGATATATTTTTCAATTATAGATTTCTTCCGTATAAATCCAGAACATATGTTAAGTCCCAGCCATTTTAGGTTACATGTATCAATATAGCCTTTTCTAAAAAAAAATGACAAAACTATATGCATATGTAGGCCTATCGGAGATAACATTTAACGAATTCGCTATGAAAGTACTAACAGTTATAGTAGGCAAATCATAACAGAAAGTGAACGAACCTACATAAATGTACACTAAACCTAGAAATTGTATTGAATTGAATTTCGGTTAGAAACACATGCATATTGTCCACGTATTGTAGTCCTTTTTTTAAAGGACAGCAACTTGTATTATACATTACTTGGCCACAACTTTTGAACATAACGGACTTTGCATATTTCACATATGTCTTTTTTGTGGCAAGACCTTTAATTTGATACCAACAACCTTGACCTTTTGACCTTGACCTTGGAGATTTTTATAAGCTTATTGAACAAAACTTTAACCTTGACCATAACTTTTGAATGGTAATGGCTAGGAAAACTTCACACATGTAATCCTTTTGAGAAGACTTTTCATTGCATACCAAGAAACGTTAACCCTTTGACCTTGACCTTGGAGTTCAGTGATAATTTCTAAATAGATGACTTATGATAGGGCGTTCATATTAGACACAAAATGTCATGAAAAAATGACATCTCACCCAAAAAAGACACCGAAAGCGGGGGATCACAATTCTTTTTAAAATTTATTTGGGCCACTGGAGAGAAACATTTGAATATTAAAGACGACATGAAGACGGGCAGAAGAACTCTGGTCTAAAACCTAGCTATTAGTCTTTGTCTTGCATTAGTGAGAATAAATGAAAAAAAAAACATATGATAACATAAAAGGCATTTATTTACACTGTTGTGCAAATAACAATTCACAGTCCGAGAATTTGGTCACTTAGTTATTCACAAATTTGAACAAAACCAAGACAACAGTATGGAAAACGCTTACATTTTTACGAAACAATATAATGTTAAACAGCAAATAAAATCAGTTACTGGGTTCATTTATTTTACAACAGCATGGAAATGAAATTAAGTTAACGTTCGCGTCAAATTAGAAAACGTTAGTATTCACAGCACTCTTGTTTCACTTGGTAATTTTCAATGTAGAAAACAAATTTGTCATATAAAGATACACTTAACAAGAGAGGGTATATAAGGTTTTATATACCATCAATAACAGAGGGTATATAAGGATTTATATACCGTCAATAACAAAGGATGGTGTAACGGTAGACGAATTAATACACTGAGGCTGGCTGTCCCTGGAAACTTCCCTGGAATACTGAATGGTCTAACACCTGTTTCTTATTGTTACTGAGATAAAGGTCCCCATTGGGGTAGTCCTCGCCTATTTCCGGCCTGTTTTGTTCGTTTTCTTGCTCTGTCTCGTCTTGATTACAAAGCTTTGAGTCTGGTGAGAGGGACTTATTCTCAGATATTCTTGCTCTCTTTGTGGGCTGTTCACTATCAGTGTCATTGTCCTGTGAATATTCAAACACCTGTTCCAAAGCCCTTTTCAAGTCATTTTCACATGTCACAGAGGCAGGTTGACCACATTCGGAACTATTTAATTCCTTTTTGATGACGCATTTGACCTGTTCTCCTTGCACAGTTATCGCATCTGACATCATCATATGTGTTCCGAAGTTATAGTTGTTAGTATAGCAACCTTCTTCTATTTGTTTAATTTCCCCCATACCGGAAACGTCATGGATGCTGGGAATGATGTTTTCCTGGATCGAGTTGGGTTGGTATTGTGTAGCGATTTGAGGCGGATACGTAACAGCCCGTGCCACAGGTGCCGTTCCAGTGAAAGCTACATTGGCTGGAAACAAACCTTGTTGGGGGTACGTCAGGTAGTTTTGATGCGAATGGTTTGTATTGTCAATGTGGCGCCTAAAAAAGGGTCAAGTATATACTTTCAAATTACTGTGCTTTATCAATGCAGAACATTAACAAGAGTTACATGCTCATTTATACCAGTTCTATTAAATTTGAATATTAAAAATGTTATAAGAACTTTTTTGGTTCCTTCAATTATTTTTCCTTTTACCAAAGCAATATTTATATTTTTAAACATTTTTATTAACAACTTTTATGCCTCATACATTAATCTGAAACTAATGACTATGTTGGTCTTTTAGTCAGTCCTTTAAATCCCGTTAACAAACTCAAAAGAATTCAATGTGTTTGTAAGATAAAAGGACTGGATAGGTAAAACTCCTTATTGGCCCCTGATTTTGGGTGTCTTTCAGAGTGATTCAACAGTTTATGAAGACATATATTGTTATCCCTGCCACAAAATGAGCATTGGTTCAAAGTTATGGGATACACAGAGGTCACAGAGAGGTCGGAAAATATGTCAATTCCGAATTTCTCATTTTTATGAAAATTTTCATCGATTTCACAGCATATTTTGTTTCAGAAAACATAGAGCACAAACTTGCCTATCTACCAAATTTATATATTTCATACACTGGTATAAGATGCATTATATATATAAATCTCAGATAGGCAAGTTTGTGCTCTATGTTTTCCGAAGAGAAAAATATCTCAAACATGATGAAATTCCGCCAGAATTGAGGAAATTCCGGAAAACGTCCTACATGTACCTCTGCAACATCTTATGGCCTCTGTGTAAGCTTTTAATCAAAATAAGTGCTGGTTTTAAAACAAACATCATCTTAACTATACAAATTATCACAATTATACTGTTCTGACTTTTAAATCAAATACGGGGCCAGAATCGGCCATTATCATACCTTGTCCTTTATTTGATATTTTGTATATTTCTATGTAAGCCTTTCTTACTGAAGTCGATGCCTTCCCCGGAGTCCATAATTTAACATTAAAGGGTCGAAATGAAGATTCTTTAATTGATAAAAGACTTGACTTCAATAATTTCTGATTTTTTTTCTGTTAGTACAGATCTTTTTCTATTTTCTCCAAGCCCTAAATGTCATCTTCACCTTATATCTTTAATGATCTTACTACAATTATGATAAATTTGAAATTAATTATTTACTTAGTATTTAGCTAACTACCACACGAAATGTGGACCAAGTATCGTTTGTTCTCACGTGTATTCAATTAAGTTGATATATATCCATTGTGACATTTGCAGAATAGACAGCCAACAGCCAATAGCCAGCTGGTAAACACTTACCCTTCGTAGTTGTCACGGAAACCTTTTGCGAAAGGATTGTGATCAATTTTCAGCTGTGTAATCTATCAAAAGGAAAACGAAAATCAGTTATACAAACTAAGCAGGAAGGGGTAGGGGCACAGTCTAACAGAAATTCTTGACAAAAAAACCCAAAAAAAAACAACTCATCATAACCAGTAGTTTTGCGGGTAAAAAAGGTCATAGAAAATCTTTGTTTTCTAATGATTCATCGTTTGATAACTAACTACCTTGACCTGTTTATAGACAATTCTACCAGTTATTGACTGAGAGGGAAGACATGCCGCGGACACTACTCTCCAATAATTAACGAATGTCATCAAAAAATTATCGGATCCATGACTCTTGGAACCGCAATAGTTTTGTCCATATATAGTATATTACAGAAAAATAGTTTCTTTTATACAGTGACCACAATTCGTGAAAATTTTGCCCTAATAAAGAGTAAATGACTATCTCGCTCAATAATAACGTCTGGTAAATTTTTTTTTGCCTGACAAGGAATTTTTGGTAGTAAATAGTGCCCCCAACAAAAAATATGTTTCTGCACTCCCTCACCCCCCCCCCCCTTTTAATTAAATTGCTTCCTACGGGCCTGCAAACCTGTATAGTTGAAATAAATATTTCAATGTTGATCGAATCTAACACTTATTTAGACCATATAAATGTGTCATCTCACGCAGTCTAAAGAGTGTGTATTGCCTTCAACAGCTGAAAACAATTTCCGTTTTTAAAGCCAAACAGAGCTGTACCTTGGACCCCAACAACAACATTATTTTACACTCCGTGATTTTACTGATTAAGCAATGAAATAGACAACTGAAGTTGTTATTTAAGAAATCACTGCCTAGTTAGTATAGTATGCCAGGGCATAAACGATAGTGGGAAACGTGGGATAATTTGCATAACGGGCGAAGCCCGATTTCTTGATAATTAAACCAGAATGTTAATTTTGCCAAGCAAAAAGTCAGGAGCTAAGAAGCCCTTATAGGCACAAAGATCTCGTGCATCTGTCTGTGTCTGAACTCAGTGAGCGGGGACTATTGAAATTGGCATGGACGACCTCGTGTATTTTAAATCTAGTAGACATTTCTTAAATCTAAATTCACAATTTTATTTCAGAATGAAATGGAAATATAAGGAATCACTGTCTAGTTTGTTGGGTTATACCAGGAACATCAAAGATAGTTAGAAACGTGGGATACTTTATGCATAAAGGGCTTCGCCCTTTAAGCAAATTAACCTACGTTTAAAACTATCGTTGATGCCCTGACATATCCAACAAACTGTGATTCCTTAAACATTTACGATAATGTGTACTTTATTTCTCAAGAATAGATAAGGACAAAATTAGTAGGGTTTCTATAGGCCTGAGTAAAGCTATATATAACCTAAATGACTGTTCCATCTCTGTATTTGAAGATAAATGATTTTTTTTTTATTATCTGAAATATCTTTAAATTAAAAATTCATTATTTTTAATCCATTATATGAGGATTAGATACATACAACTTGAAACAAATAAATATATATTGCAATTTTTAAAGTCCAAATGAAAATTAATTTTGGTCCTTGGGCAATCCTCACAATGTCAAGGTTTTGTGATTTCAGTGTTCCGAAATCACAAAACCTTAATTGACATTGTCAGGATGTCTTCGGGCGTGCAATGGAGTAAAATTGTTGCTGTGTCTAAAGGAATGTTGCACATGAGAGTATCTTTTAATGCAAAAAGAATGGGGAATTATAATTATGTTCAGCTTAAAAACAAGAACGTGATGAACTACTGTAAGCAGATATCTACAAGAAGAGTTATCCTTCCTGGCCGAGGATTGGAGTGCTTTAACATACATGTATTGCGCTTGGCCACAAACAGACATGAAACTAGATAAGACGTCACAGTAAATTAAAACCATTTCTTTCCTGAACTGCAAAAAGATGTTCTTATGCAAGACATAAATCTTTAGTGTGTATCAACATCATAACTTAAATCGTCTGGTTTACTGAGCTTGATCGATTTTAAGGAGGCTAGGGGGTCAACAAATTAACCACCAGATTTAACTAAATTTTTTAGATATGATATCTTAAGCAGTCAACTATCATTTGGCAAAGAAAAATTTCATACGTTTTATTTTTTAAATTTGATAATTTTTGTATATCTTTATATGGAGCTCTTCCTTGAAAGGAGGTCAAAATAGTCTGAAAATGGCCACAACTCCCCAGCCCCTTTAAATTGTTACAGCCAATGAGAATTCGGGGATCTTAGAAGCGGATCTATTCAGTATTTATGAATTCCCTTATTTTAAACATAATTATTGCTGCTAACGTCAATATTAATATCACATGGATTTATTGATGTTTCATGATACCATAGAACACAGTCATTTTTCAACATCGTTCGCCGTCTTCAAGAGTTGAAGGATTTTACAGTCTACGGTTTATGCACTTCCTCTCTTTTGTGATTGGTAGAAATTGCATGATGAGAAGAATTTCAATTATTTCACTGGTTGAAATGCTGTTCAGTGCAAGGGAGATAATTTTCTGATTATCTAATTTTCGTGCGATTTGATAATATTTCAAGATTTTCGATCGTTAAAAAACGAACAGTGGAAGAGTATCAATTCTAAATAACATTGCTATTATAATAGCTATTACTGAAAAATGTTTCTATATTTTCATCGCAAACAGAATTGATCTCCATTGCACGCCGCAAGCTTTACAAGTTGTATGTACTCTTTCCCCCATTGTTTTGCGTTGTCTTTCTAATCTCGGAAGCACTCGGCACACCTCATAAATGTAACGGAATCAACCGAGGTTTGCCGAATGATCTCAGCAGAGTTTACGGAGACATCCAAACGTCTAGTTAACCTTTCACTTAGTAAGGCTAATGTCAGTAAACGACTAAAGAAGAAATACAAAGCCAAGAAGTTTGAAGAATAATACGACCTGATAGGTGTAGGTCAAATTACTGTTAAGGTTGTTGCTACAGACGGTATGCTTTTTGAAAAAAAAGCTCTACTTGTTTGCTTTAAGTTTTAACATCACCAGATGTTAAAAATTATTCATTTCCTGTTTATTCAAATATTGGATAGACGGAGTTAGAAGGTCCTTCTATAGTATACTTTAGGTAATATCATCACATCGAATAAAGTTAAACCCCATATTAGACAGATAAAAGGTCTCCAGCATTTATTTCAAAGATCGTGAAAAGGGAGGTTGTCATGGCGTCTACGTATATACATTCGAGGTAGTTTTTCCGCTAGTCGGAAAGGCCCGAGAAGTTGCGATTGGTCTCAGTACATCACGCAAGAACTGTCATGACTGCTGAAGAGAGCGGCTGGTATTTTACCTGGTTTTCGCGTTTAACGGGGTATATTGATGGCAGTGAATAAAAATTCCGTCTTATGAGAAGACGGTTGAATGTAAAAACAATTAATTTGAACTGCAGTTGCCCAGCTGCAGATCTGTAGCTCTCCGAAAAAAATATATTGACAGACTGGAGAGCTACAGTGCCATTGAAAAAAACGGTACATTTATTGAGCACAAAAAAGTGCGCTGTTTCTCGATTTACTTCTTCATGTTTTTAAACTGTCATCTCAAAATATTACTAAGCATGTGTTCCTAACATATTCTTTCACCGTTTCCACAACAAAACATTCCTTATAATTGTTGTCAATAGCCCTCCTGGCCCTGAAATCGGGATCATCGAAAATTTCGTCTTTTTATACTGCCATTTTGGTTTGCAAGATAATTCGGTCCAACGCACTTAGCGCAGATGTCAACTACGAGAATACTTCACAGAGGAGTCAGGAATATTTTTAAATCTATCTTTTTCGCGGTTTAGGTAAGAACTTGGAAGAATTAATCCAGATTTAAGCGCAACTTTTTGTGCGCAATAAATATACATTTTTTACAATGGGTGGCACTGTACATGTATCTCTCCGATCTGTCAATATATCGGGTATTTTTTTCGGAGAGCTACAGATCTGCAGCTACAGTCGCCCATATTTTACAAATATATTTGCATCATTACAGAGATGCTGTGAAACTGTAGCGATACCCGTGACTATGCGGATCTGGTCAGGTATAGTCCCCTAGTGCTTGTAGACGTTTAATTAAATGATCAGGAATTTTACAACAATTTTGACACTTTGAATAGTTCTTCTCTAAACACTTTAACTTATCATACTAATATTTCAACAGCTTAAAAAATACTAGTAGTTAAACAGTCGAAAAAATATTATTAAACAATAAATATTCAACTTTTACCTAAGAAAGGAATTTATTGTAGTTTATTCAGCAATGGCGTCTGTCATGTTAACATTCACAGCAACATATGCTTTAAAACGTGCAATTTGATTGGTCAAAAAAATGTATTAATCAAAGTTTTTCAGAAGTCCCGAATAAAACTCCAGGAACTTCATTTTGAGGTAAACTCGATCTGAGGTACACATCAGGAAAAAGGTGTTTAGACTAATTATGCAGAGAGTATCAAAATTCATGAGATCATAAATATTAATCCGCTAATACTTCAAAACGCCAGGGCTGCTTGTTGCCGTGAGCGGGCGTGTCTTAAAGCATTTCCAGGAATACTCTACTGAATATTGATTATGCAAAGTTCAATACGAAAGAGCTAATCGTTATCTCAAAAAAAAATTTAATTTCAAAATAGTTTCCCATATGGTTCTCTTTTATCATGGTGGGATTTAATGGCTTGTCGATAACGTCAAAACTACGCATACGAGGGTTGATCCAAAAGTTCGTGGTATTTCTTCATATTTTCTTTATTCATAAGTGAAATTGGTTGAAAATTACAAATAAGAATATAGACTCTGACTTGTTGAATATTTTAAATAAAAAAAATATTTCATTTATTTGTGATAGTAACTATATGGCAGTTGCTATAGAAACGGATGTTTGGAAATGCGGGGACGACATCAACGCGTTTATTATTATTTTAATTCTTAATACTTGATATGAGAATAAAACTGTCCTATGTGTTATAGAAAAACGAAAATTATGTCATTACTACGATTGTATGCTCTTTTATAAACCTTTTTGTGAGAGGTTTACTGAATTAACTGGATACTAGTATTTAGTTTATTAATTGATGGTTTATTGTTCATCTTTAGGTTCTTACATGTAGCTAACTTCAAAATTCGCTCAAGTTACAAGTTTTGTGATAATCCCGTGATCATTCTATACACTTACTCAAAAGTTAAGGACCACTAACTTTGATATAAAAATTGAAAGTAAAAAAAAAAAATTGATTGCATAGATTCAGTATTACTAGTCAATCGAAAGTTTATTTATTATTTGTATTTATGTTACATCGGTATCTCCATTCAAATACTTGTAAAACCGGTTTCTTCAAGGTCACCAATGCGTGTTCGAACAATGCAGTTTTCAATTGTATTCACATCGTTGTTCGCATAAGCTTAACTGTTAGGAAAAAAAAATGTTATAAGTTGGTGCAATCATGCCTCATCGAAAACTATCGGATACTGAACGCTGGCAGGCCATTGGAATGATAACAAGAATAGATATGGGTTACCCCATATCCAAAGATATTCGACTTTTAGATTTAATATGCTTATCAGTGTTTATAATGACGTTAATAAAAAAAACTGTCATGTCTAGTTACGGAACTGGTGTAAATTTTGTGAGGTCACCCAGTCTCCTAACAAACGGTATGTGTACACATAGGCCTACATGAACCTGTGTCCGCAAGACCAACATTAGCTCAATCTAAACACGTGCGATGGAGCTGTTAAACGGGCGAGCTCGGAGAAACACGTTTTTTTTGCCGAGAAGTTACGATGCAGACAAAACTTTTCTTTTCTTAATTTTCATATGAATATGAATTCTGATTAATAAAAATTATACAATCCCTGTTGAACTATATATAGTTTGTTCTAACATTTGCATCTGCAACAACTTGTGTTTAAAATGGCCGTGTTAGGAAAATCAAGACCATTCTAAACTGAAAACCGTTTTTGTTTTGAAAATTACTGAAATATACTAATTAATGTATTTGTCGCAGAAATTAAAAACATTATTCAAGTTCTATATAAAATGTAGGCCTATGCTGGTTTGCTACACATTGTTTACAAAGTGTACACACGTGAGCAGAATCCAGCCAGGGATTGAAAATTCCGTCATTTAATAATATACACACACAGAATGATTAATTTTTTCTTAAAAGGAAATTGTATGATAATTAACAGACTATAAACATGTACTTAATACAATTGTTGATATAGTATTAAATTCATCGGTGAAAAAATATGGAAGAATGACCTAAATATTCTCTATTATCAAACATGTAAAAAAAAAAAAAAAGGCTAGGAGGAGCGTAGGAATATTGATATTTTTTATTTGCATTTCGGGGGGAAAGTGATTTTCTAATAATATTTTGACGTTATTTTTGATTTCTTTACGTATGAAATACACAACTTTAATCATGAACAATAATGTTGTATCTAGTCACACTGTAAAACAGTTATATCTTGCATTAATAGTATGAATTGATCGAATATATTAAAAACTGGAATGACGTATAGGAGGGTCGGCGAACACCTTAATGTCAGTCACACTGTAATATTGCATCTGGTACAGCGCTGGAGAAGAACTGGGGGTGTGGAAGAAGCCACAAGATCTGGAAGACCTCGAAAGAATACAGAAAGGGAAGATAGACTTCTAAAACGACTAGCTAAACAGAGTCCTTTTGATACTGCAGACACGCTGAGAAGCAAATGGAACACCTAAGCTCGAATCAGCAGAAGCACAGTTAAAAGGATGCTAAACAAGGAACGGATAAGATTATGTCGGCCAATAAAACGTCCCCTCTCATCCCAGAGACACAAAGAAGCAAGATTACAATGGACACGACAGCATAGGAGGTGGAACATTCGGTCCTGGCAAAGGATACATTTGTCAGATGAAAGTCGATTCTTGCTTTACCCGGTAGACGGCAGGGTTAGGGTATGGAGACACCCAAATTTTGCATACAAACAACATGTATTGGGAACAAAGGCCTTTGGTGGAGGCGGAGTGACAGTGTCGGGATGTTTCTCTTTGCGTCTTTCTAATCTCCGTTTCTAATCACCGTTAGGGAAAATGTAGATACAGATGAAAATTAAGTGTGAATCGAGGTATCCCCTGATTTTCAAGATGGAAAGTGACGCTCCTTTACTCTTTTTATATACAGTAAATATGACATTTTAAAACGTGCTAATTTCAGCGAATTTTAATTTTTATTTTGATGAGGGTATTCAGACACACCTAGAAAAACACGTAATACACAAAATAAACCATCCTGAAACCAAGCGCCTATGTACTCTTTTTATATACAGTAAATATGACATTTTAATACGTGCTAATTTCAATGATTTTTTATTGCAGCCCGGAGGACCGGGCTGCTCTATACATATAAGTTTAGGTGTTGGTATATGGGGATTTTTATATTCAGAATAAAGGTTTTCTGAACAATGAAAAGACTGTTAATCAGAATGTTCTTTCCCTTTATAAATTACGAGATACATAATATATTTACTTCCATAAAGTGAATCTGTAAAAATATATATGGTTTTCATAGTTAATATATAAAGTTGTATATCATTTACTATCGAAAAAATGACAGGTCCCTTTTTTTTGGAACATCGAATTTTACTTCTCGCATAAAAACGTACTCTGCACAGTTCGTATTTTATATTATAAAATTGAAAATTAAATACATTTGAATATAGGTGATGCATGTGTCTAACTTCAATTTATATTTTATGCAGCCAAAGTTTACTCGAGGAATTGAAGTTTAAAATGGTATCGTTTTTGTTTGACATTTATCCGACCATAAGTTTTCCAAATATTCACGACTATCGTCTCCATCAATTAGACGCATGCCATTTCACACACGTCCAAGCGGTTTGATGATTTTTCCATTGTTTACTTTATATATTTCCCGATTTTTACATCAATTTTTTATTTTGATGAGGGTATTCAGACACACCTAGAAAAACGCGTAATACACAAAATACACCATCCTGAAACCAAGCGCCTATGCTTATGAGCACACGTCGTATGTGTTATTTTTTAACGTATAAATATTCTTCTGAATAGAAACTATGGAACGCCTCGTTTGGCCTTCTGTGCATAATATTCAAATGATCATGATATAAACAGTTTTATGCTGACACTTTGACATCATAAGCTGGAACTTTTCATACAATGTCAAAGTAAATCAGTAAATGTTAAAGCACATTATACTTAATAAAATATAAAAAAAAAACATTAAATTATGTCATTTTAAAAATGCAGTTGATGCGTTCCCTAAATGAATCAGTAGTTGTATATTTATTTCCATATATTTACATTTCCAATGTCTTGGTCCGAGATAAAATTACAAAGTGTAAAATACTTTATTTCTACATAAATGTGTTGGCTAATCGATAGGCGTGATAAAAAAAATCAAGCGGGCGGGGAATATATAGACACAGAAGCGGGGCTTGTAGCACGCGAATTTGTGGAATCAAGAGAATAAAAGAATAACTGTCAGATTTTTTTTATTTCATGACGATGATCAATCGATTAGCTTGTGTCATAGTTTTATGCATAAATGTTCATGCAAATCATCAAGCAAGCCAATCGATTGATCCAATCATGAAACAAAAAAAAAAAAAAATAGACAGCTAATCCTTAAATACTCATTAAAACGCAAATCCAGCATATAATGAATATGAGATAAATTAATGGTTTCTATGTATCAGGCAGTTGAGGTGTTCAGTATAATAACAGTATGTAGAAACATATGGAGATAACGAACACCACTCAAGAGCAAACACGAACCTCCAAAACATCAGAGGTGGAATCAGGTGTCATGGAGGAGTGAGCATCCCCTGTCGACCGGTCACACCCGTCGTGTGTTCCTTGTCGTGATCGGGAAATAACGGTAAAATCCGTCGTCAATTCAGTGTATGAATAATGGACTAACAAATAGTATAAAAACATCCGTCAGCATTTGCTTCGATGATAGTAAATTGTATTTGCCCATGGATAAGAGAGAAGTTGGGATCCGCCAATGAATATTAACCCATATTCAAGCAACGTCAAGGAATATGGGATTTTATCTCAGTGATACATGTGCATTGCCCATTTTAGATTGAGTATGTGCTTCGCGGAATAATCCGGGTTGTGCATACCAGTTTTTTTTTTTTTTTGTTAGAAATGCCACAGTGACTATATATACTTGGTACGTGACGTAATTTCCTCCTTTCTAAGTAAGCAGACGAGCACATGGGTAGGTTGGTTCAGGCGATACAATCATTTCAATTTTGGATCGATATTTTAAAAAATTTGTATCCATTTTGCGTGGCGTTGTGCATTTGCGAAATTTACCCAGTGCACAATATTTAGCCCATTTGGGGTCGCCACATTTGTTGTTATTGTTGGGGAGACGAGAAATTTGTCATATGTCACCGCGACCAGATACGCCAAACTTCAAATAAATCCTATCAAACTAATATCAAGCGTTATTTTATATATAACATCTGAGATAAATAAATATTATATGCAGATTTAAAAGCGAGATTTGCCAATGAATGGCATATTCTAATTCGAATGGCGAATTATTTTACGAGCAAGTTTACAGGCGAACTCTCTAGAATTCTCGAGCATACATAGCCTCATGTTTGCCCGTGGCATCCGGTTTAACCTCGCTTATATATTTTCTGCATGAACCTTAGGGTCTACGCAATTACCCTTGTTAATTGACAATTACGTCGTCAACATATCTAATTGTATATCAAAATAGATAAATATTTTTTTACGATTTGATACTTACACATTGAAATAAACTAGAACATTTTAAATTCTAAATTTCCAATACTTACTAAACCAGAAGTCTCTGTCGAGACTGAAGCTCTACTTGTTTGTACTTATAGCAAAGGAAGAGAAAAGTACTTAAGCAGTTGGGAATTGGAACTTTACAACAGCAATAAACAGAATAATGATCCTTGATTAAGTCTCTTTATGTTCTTAGTGTAGTCTACTTCACTTGCATGCCACATTATATTATAATCAGACAAAAACTGTATTTGGAGTAGCATTTTGAGAGAATTTCACAGAAATTTCTATTTTTAGTAACCAAGGCAATAATGTTCATCGAAGTCAAAAACCGATATAAAAAATTGTGTATCTTAGTGTGGTCTACTTGTGTGCCAAGTTATTTTGAAATCAGACCAAAACTGTAGGAGGAGTAGCATTTTGAGAGAATTTCTCAGAAATTTCTATTTTTAGTAACCACGACAACACCGTTCATCGAAATCAAAAACCGATATATAAAATTATGTACCTTAGTGTAGTCTACTTGTGTACCAAGTTATTTTGAAATCAGACCAAAACTGTAGGAGGAGTAGCATTTTGAAAGAATTTCACAGAAATTTCTATTTTTAGTAACCACGGCAACACCATCGAAATCAAAAACAGATATATAAAATTATGTATCTTAGTGTAGTCTACTTGTGTGCCAAGTTATATTGAAATCAGACCAAATCTGTAGGAGGAGTAGCATTTTGAAAGAATTTCACAGAAATTTCTATTTTTAGTTTTAGTAACCACTGCAAAACCGTTCATCGAAATCAAAAACCGATAAACAGAATTATGTACCTTAGTGTAGTCTACTTGTGTGCCAAGTTATATTGAAATCAGACCAAAACTGTAGGAGGAGGAGCATTTTGAAAAATTGTTTACAGACAGACAGACGGACAGACAGAAGGACGGACGCCGGACGCATTACTATCCCACAAGCTCTTCTGGTCTCTGACCAGTAGAGCTAAAAATATAAAAGGAAACGAAACTTACATCGGTATTTTGGTAAGCAGTGACGGCAATAAATTGAGTTTCTGGAAACGCATGTGTCTGCAAGCTCTTCTGCTCGTTTGGGCCATGTGACCCTACCTCTATAACATGGATTCTCGGTTGATACTTATGCATGGAATTCAAAATAATCTGAAATAGTAAATTGTAAAGTGTAATACAAAAAGATATGGTGGAATAAGATTTCAACTTTTACTATTGTTATCCGGATGGCAGACTTTATTCATTTTATTTTATTGCGTGTATTAAAAAGTATATTATTTTGAAAAAATATCAAATTTCAAACATCATTTTAGAAAAAAAAGTCATGTTTTATTAAAAAAAAAAAATTAATGGTCGTTTTATTGTAAATCTGCTTTCTTTTTGTGAAAGACCTATCGTGGTTGTATACCTGGCTGACCTGCCCCTGATCCACTGCTCTGTTATTGGTCAATTTCAATTTCCCGAAAACAATATCTTGTTTCATCCAATGGGCTCCGGAACTTGGGGAATCAGGATGAAGATAAACGCGTCCGTCTGAAAAAAGAAGAAAGTGCTTTCAGTTCTTTTAATGTCACTTTTTGTACTGTTATACTACGAGGGGTTATCAAAAATGTTCATGGATTAGCAACATAAATTTAAACAGCTTAAGGTAAATGAACATCAATGAATTTTTGAACATTTAGTAACCATCATCTTTTCTGTCTATATAATAAATTATGTTTATTATGCGCCCGGATCGATAGATCCAAGGCGTATATTGTTTTTGTCCTGTCTGTCTGTTTGTCTGTTTCTCTGCAAACTTTAACCTTCGCCATAACTTTTGAACCATGAGAGATAGGGACCTCATATTTGGTATGCATACTCCACTACTGAAGATCTTTCAAATAACACTAAGGTCAATGGCCTTTTGACCTTGACAGTGACCTATATGCTAAAAATAGCTTTTTTCTGCAAACTTTAACCTTCGCCGTAACTTTTGAACCATGAAAGGTAGAGACTTCATATTTAGTATGGATACTCCATTAATAAAATTCTTTCCAACGATACCAATGTCAATGACCTTGTGACCTTGATTGTGACCTATACGCTAAAAATAGCTTTTTTGTCTTCAAACTATAACCTTCGCCATAACTTTTGAACCATGAAAGATAGACCTCATATTTAGTATGTTTATTTACTCATTAAGCTCGTTTGAATGACACCAAGGTCATTGACCTTATGACCTTGAGTATGACCTATGTGCTAAAAATAGCTTTTTTGAACTTTAACCATAACTTTTGAACCATGAGAGATAGGGACTTCATATTTGGTATGCTTACTCCACTAATCAAGTTCTTTCAATTGATACCAAGGTCAATGACCTAGTGACCTTGATATTGACCTTTACGCTAAAATTAGCTTTTTTTCGAACTTTGTGCCGCCAGGCGCATAGTGTTTCACAAACACATCTTGTTTTTTTTTTTGGATAAATTATTTATAATTGTAAACAATGATACGTCCAGGAAGCGCAAACTCAAAGATGACATTTTCCTGCCTAATTGTAACTGTGTAAAACCTATTTTGATATGAGCATTGGTCATTCAAAAATCCCGTTATTTTCACTCACGTGGCATGACACATTTGTCCCGTAGAATATGGAATTTTTACAGAATTCTGTAGGTTTTATATTATTTCATGGTAAATTTGATATGAAACATCTTAATATCAATTAATGCGTTGTAATGACGTCAGAAATCAGGCCTTATGTGCTCAAAGCACGAAGAGGACTAAGTAATGACGTCAAAAAGGGGAGGGGTCGTTTTCTTACATTCTTTACAGTTCCCCCCTGGCATGTCCAATGATCCAATGATTGGCACAGAAAGTTTTATAAGACCGCGGTCTTATGGGCTACAGAAAAATAAAATGCATCCAGAGTAATTGTTTGTAAATGCCCGAAAAGATTTGAGAGATGAGAGATGTACATTTAATATCGGTTTGTAGTCAGGGTATTCAAAGTTTGTCGCATCGAAAAGTGGCATTGGACGTTTGTGATAGGTAATAGATATTGAAATCCGAAAAGCAAATCAAGTGAGAATCTTTCACCGTGTATGATAACCACAGGCATTTGTTTACTTGTTTTGGAAATGATTTTTTAACCCATAATATAATAATAACACGTGTTTAGACGTTCAAATATCACAGTACGTGTTTACATTGCTTTTAGAACCTATAAAATTATTTATCCTTTACTTCAAGGATTCAATTGATATCACATTGTATTAAACTTAAAGCAAATGCGTCTTTTGATGCAAAACAATCTTTAAATATATAGGTATATAAAATAAAAACGTGAGGCGGTATCCAATAGCACATAGAAGCTTAGGATTTGCTTAGTAAAAATAATCGGATACCAATGTTATTTGAGAAAATCCGAGAAAAAAAAAATCAAGAAATAAATAACAAAACTAAAAGGGGAAACCAATTATTTATTGTATTGATTATCATTTTTTTTTAATATTTCTTATTACATTTCATTTTCTAGCCGCCATGTCGTCACAAAAATCGTAATATACAGGCAAAAAAAAGATCCCTGTAGCGACAATCCGGAGCCAATTAGAGAAAGATAAATAATATTATACTTTACAATGGCAACACAGTGGTCATACCGTAATTTGATTCACAGTGGTCAAATGGCTTTTTCCGCCGGCGGCAGGTGTTTTACAGAATAAGAGCGAGGTCGGGTAACTACCCGGCGGTTATTCGAGCGTTTGATCGATCGGCATTATTCTAGTCAACATGGACAGTCATTATCTACAGAGATTCGTGTAATCTTTGACAAGTGTTAATATGGAAAGGGCCACATAATGAGATGTCCAATAAGCATGACATTTTCCCTCTTCTTTGATATATTTTTCTTTTAAACCTGGCGTATTTATCTCGTCTGTTTTTCTTCGGAATACAGTTTTAATGTTATACTTGTCATTACAAAATTTTAACAAAATTAAATATTTGTTAATGTTCTTTTGTATGTATATTTTTTTCCTTCGTTCGAATTAAATAAGTAAATATATTATTTTATGATTCAAAATATCTCTATTATTTTCAGGCACATAGTATTAGTGTGGAAGGGGGCAGTCACACTTTTTTTTAGCAAACATAACTACCATTGACCCACCCAGCCCGATACACACACATACGAAATGGGATTTTCATTTTTTTTTACCCCCTGGTTTCCCATTTCCCTTTTATTTTCACTTTCAAAAAAGATATTTCGTCCCTGATTTATACTTGTAAATAACAAATTATTTTTTACCCTAAGTGAGTTTTTATACTAAGTACCTCATATAAACCAAATATAGAATCAAAGGGGCGTGGTTTATCTCTTTATCAGCTGCGCAACAACAGCAGTCGATCTGTTTGTGGCCGAGATAGAAGGTACACAGTAGAAAATAAGGCGTCTTTCTTGTTACAATAAATACTTATTGTAAGCACGCAACAAATTTATGAACAAATAATCAAAAACATTTTTATTGTGTCAAAATTATTGTAAGAAATGCATTCCCCCCTTTTTTGGGGGTGGGGGATATCAGGTTTTATCAGTTTGGGAGTGTATAGTGCACAAAAAAACTATTGCGACGTTCCATAAAATCATGGTAAATGTGTACTTGAAATTTTAATAAAAACTAAACTAAGAACTAAATTTTGTTTTCAGTTTGCTACATGTGTAAATGACAGAGCAATAATTTTTTGACATGAATTGAGATGTTCATCCTCTTCTGTATTATTACGTGACATAGATGCACATCGTAGACGAGCAACATGTGGAGCGTTTGCGGCCCATTTCATCTTATGCATCAGTATAAACAGTGGGACGGACAACTTCGGAATGGACATTTTTCCGAACTTGCGCACCCTTTTCCTTTAAAGCTATCATCTTAGGGTTTTTTTTAAATGGTGGGGTTTTTATAATCAAATTGATTTGTGAAAAAAAAAATTCAACATTTTCTGCTAGTTTTTGAGATATTTGAGTTCAAAAACAAAAATCCCATGGGGAAACATGAACTTAAAAATACCCCACAAAAAACCCCACAAAAACCCCATGGGGTTTATTTTTCACCCCATGGGGTTAAATAACCCATATTATTTTTCGTGGGGTTTTTTAACCCACGTCTCACTAAAAATAAAATGTGGGGTTTATTATCCCATAATTTTTTATGTGGGGTAAAAAAACCCATATTATTTCTCTTAATGCTTGTAATTATCAAGTGAGAATTATAAAATACATATTGTTTGGAGTTGCAACATAAATTAAGTACAATACATGTACATTTTTTATCAACTTTGTAACAATTTAATTAATTAATTTTTTTTTCAAATTCATTGATATACAGTACCTGGCCATAAGTGAGTCATAATTTTATTTTTACACTATATATTTCATTGAAAAACCTGTTTTCATAAAAACTTGTTGTGAAGTCAATTTTAGCTCAATTTTCATGATTTTTTCACTGAAACATGCAGAATTATTCAAATTTTCTTATCTTAAATGATAAACAAAATGATACTTAAACTATTGAGAATAAATCATAAAATATTGTCATGACAAAATTTTCTAACCTCAAATTACTATGATTTCTTAACAAATTGAAGTCTTAAAATTTTTGTTTTGCACTTGACCTGTGATTTCATGGTAATGCATAAAGATAAAACTATTTTGAAATAATGTGAAGAAACTACAACAAATTCTGCATTTTATGGTGTTTTAGACATTAAAAAGAAACAATAAATGACACTGCAAGAATATTTTAGAAAAATGTGTTTCCTAATGAAATATATAGTGAAAAAATAAAATTTTGACTCACTTATGGCCAAGTACTGTACATTTATCACTGCATATGTAAATAAGACATGGCATAAGCATGATAAGAAGGGAATTAAATTATATTTTTTTGACTGACCCGTAAGTGAAAAAGTAAACAAATACGGATTAAAAGTTTGAAAGTTAGTCTAATATTCCAAGCGGGGGAGAGAAATGAATATAAAAAAAGACATTGGAGTGGACCGGCAATTTCATCAGAAAAACAATGTAAAAAAATAACGTGACTTTGTTTACGCTAGCGTAGCTCACAGGTTATTGTTTTCACTATTTTACTGATAAAAGTGCCGACTCCTCAGTCCTGTGACCTGTTATTGAACACTGTTGATCGTGAATCACATAGTAATGATAGTTGTTCTACTTACATGGAGTTTAGTTTGAGCTCTGCTGTCTGTAGCATAATGGACTTGATTCAAACAAAGACAAAAACTTCTCTACTTTTCAAAGAATGTTTTTGAAATTGATTGAAAGAGACCAAATCAATTCATGACTTGTGATACTTTCCTTATTTTGGCACCATTGTCACCCACATCTTTTTCTTTCCCTATGTATAAGTCGTACTCTAAGAAACATATGGGAGACTCTGACAAATAGCGTAAAATTCAAAGACTAAACTGTTATATTTATCCGGAATTTGTTTTTCAGCTACACTGACAAAAGTTAAGTATATTATACTTATAGATGTTTATGCCCACTGGCCCTGATTTGGGAATAAATCGCACTGTCATTTCATTCTAAATAATCTGTAAATGCAGTAGCTTCTCAATCCTAAACCAGAAAAATGCTTTCTTTAAAGTGATTAAAAGAACCAGTTCGTCTTCTTTCATGCAATATAACACTTTTATAGCTTTTTCAAAGGAATTAATAAATTTAAATCATAAAAAAAAAAAGATGAAAGAAGACGAACTGGTAGCGTTATGAAGGTGTTATGGAATAAAAATACCACACAAAGCAAATTTACATGAAATAAAATGAAAGAAAAGACCTATAGCCCTCAAGGTTTCACTGGTCAGCATGATCAAGGACTCTAATAAATTCATTCAATACGCATACAGGTACGGACTGACTATATAAAATCTAATATTTATTTTTGAATATTAATTATGTCTATAAGGCAGCTATAAAGCTCCTCCGTTTTTCAATAATTTATTTAAATTTTTAAAACTTATAGCCTTGAGTAGAAAACAGTCTCTTACATTTCCTTAAATGTTTCAAAAATATATATATATAAACAAATACTTTGATAAAGTTAGAATTACTAAATACAAGAAATTTATAATTTATCATTTTAGATTAAGAAAGACCATACTTTTACAAGAAAAATAAAACCATACTTGCCAAATTTCATTGAAATGTGAAAAAGTTATGGCCAGTTAAGAGAACACACCTGTACAATTGACTGAATATGACATGATGATGGATTCTCCCCATGTAAATTTTACAACTTATCATGTAAGATTTAGAAAGTTTATGCCATTGCAAGAAAAATAAAACCAATACTTGCCAAATTTCATTGAAATATGAAAAAGTTATGGCCAGTTAAGAGAACACACTAGTACGACTGACAGTGTATTACATGATGATGGATTCTCCCTATATAAATTTATGTTCTCTTTTAGTTTTACAATTTAATCACTTAAGATTAAGAAAGACCATACTTTTACAAGAAAAATAAATCCATACTTGCCAAATTTCATTGAAAAATAAGAAAGTTATGACCAGTTAAGAGAACACACTAGTACGACTGACTGAATATGACATGATGATGGATTCTCCCCAGGTAAATTTCAGTTCTTTTTCAACTTATCATGTAAGATTTAGAAAGTTTATGCCATTGCAATAAAAATAAAACCAATACTTGCCAAATTTCATTGAAATATGAAAAAGTTATGGCCAGTTAAGAGAACACACTAGTACGACTGACTGTGTATTACATGATGATGGATTCTCCCTATATAAATTTATGTTCTCTTTTAGTTTTACAATTTAATCACTTAGGATTAAGAAAGACCATACTTTTACAAGAAAAATAAATCCATACTTGCCAAATTTCATTGAAAAATAAGAAAGTTATGGCTAGTTAAGAGAATACACTAGTACGACTGACTGAATATGACATGATGATGGATTCTCCCCATGTAAATTTCAGTTCTTTTACAACTTATCATGTAAGATTTAGAAAGTTTATGCCATTGCAAGAAAAATAAAACCAATACTTGCCAAATTTCATTGAAATATGAAAAAGTTATGGCCAGTTAAGAGAACACACTAGTACGACTGACTGTGTATTACATGATGATGGATTCTCCCTATATAAATTTATGTTCTCTTTTAGTTTTACAATTTAATCACTTAGGATTAAGAAAGACCATACTTTTATAAGAAAAATAAAACCATACTTGCCAAATTTCATTGAAATATGAAAAAGTTATGGCTAGTTAAGAGAACACACTAGTACGATTGACTATATGTATAACATGATGATGGATTCTTCCTATGTAAATTTATGTCCTCTTTCAGTTTTACAATTTATCATTTTAGATTAAGAAAGACCATACTTTTACAAGAAAAATAAATCCATACTTGCCAAATTTCATTGAAAAATAAGAAAGTTATGGCCAGTTAAGAGAACACACTAGTACGAATGACTGAGTATAACATGATGATGGATTCTCCCTATGTAAATTTAAATTTTAAATTTATAATTTTAAGTCAACTCTGTTTTAAGTTGTTATAATCTGCACCAGTAAGAACATTTTAATAGAAAAGGTCATATGTTATATGTAGGCATTCACAAATTAATTTGGTAAAATTAAAAAGAAATGTTGGAAAAGTATTCCATGAAGATACAGTATATTTTAATCTGTTTAATAAGAAATATATGAAGAAGTTAAGTAATACATGTATGAATTCTTATTTATGAAAATAAGTTGCAAATGATTTTGAATGAGCAAACCATTGTATTGTTTATTACCAAGAACCATACAGTTCATAGGTTTAACGTATATACATAAATCAGTTGTACAGTATATGTGTAACATTTCAATGTCATTCGAACATTATGAAGCCTTACATCAGAGACATAAATAACAGTTATTATGTCTCTGCTTACATCCAAGTATTTGGAAATTTATCAATATGTCAATGACCGTTTTCCATGGCAATAACACAATAATTATCAATTAGTAAAATTACAAAAAAAAAGTTAATTTTTCATTTTTTTTTTTTTTCCATCAATGAACACTTTGAAATGTGCTTTTTACTAGGAAAACTTAAAAAAAAAATTTAGAGTAGCTAGTTACTCTGAAACCAGCTATGTATACACAAAGGGATATATAGTAAACAGGAAATGGTTCGTGTAATGATCAGTCTGTGTGGAAATGAATTCTTGAATATATGTATATACCGGGTATATCATCATATAGACTGAAACTCTGAAAGGTGTGAGAACATTCCTTCGGGCAAAATTCTCCAATATATTTTCAAAGGTGTGAAATAGGGATAATTCACTGATTTCAATTTAATTGATCTTTTACAAATTTATACAGATTTTCAGAATTAATAAATTGAAAATCAATCTGCAATTCATCCCTTTTATTACAACACTAATCAAAGGGTTTTAATTAAGACTGTTTTTCATGATTCAATACTCCAATTAAAATCATCATAATTTAATAATTAGGTACTCAGTGGTCATTAAATAATACATGGCTTCCTCTCTCTCTCTCTCTCTCTCTCTCTATAAAATTATTGCACTTCCCCTCTCTCTCTCTCTCTCTCTCTCTCTCTCTCTCCTCTGTATAAAATTATTGCACTTGCAGTTATTATTTTTTTTCCCCTAGAAAATTTCAAAAATTTCAATTTAGTTGTTGACAGGATAAGTGGAATAAAAAAAAAATCCATGCAGAGAGAGAGAGAGGGGGGGTATAAAACAATTTAACAAAAAATTCTGTTAGTTGTATATCAACACTTGAGGGGAAGTTTGGAATAGGTTAAGCATGTTAAGTATAAAGCATTCTGAAATAATCAGGCCTTTGATTTTTTTTTTGGGGGGGGGGGGGTGTTACCAAATAACGATGAAATGTATAAGGAATATTGTTTAAGGTTTCCGTTAATACTCTATAATTGGTGTTGATGTACATGGTTAAGGTTGTGCAGTTCTTTAGATTTTAATATATATGAAGTAAAAATCACTTAAATACGTGTAAGATGGCTGCATCCCTCTACTTAAGGAGGCTGGCGGGTCAAAATTTTAATCTTAAATTAACCACCAGATTTAACTTATTTTTTTTAGATATGGTATATTTAGCTGTCAACTATCATTTGGCAAAGAAAAAATTCATATATTTTAGTTTTAAAATTTTATCATTTTGTATATCTTTATATGGAGCTCTCCTTTTAAAGGAGATTGAAATAGTCTAAAAAGTACGTAAGGGTTGCCCGCAACCCTGTGTCTCGCCTGCTGTCGCTGTGGTTAGTAAGAAATGATTAATCTGATAAACTTTTATTGACATTTCAGAAGGAATAACTCAAAAAGTGGATCGAGTCATTTTGCTGGTTTTTAAAGAGATATTGTCATGGACTTAATAAGAACTGTAAAACGTTTCTATCTGGACAATATGTTACGTAATTAGGGTCCCATTTATACAGATTCAGGTTCTGACTATAGGTACAGGCGTTTGTGGTTACCCATGATGTATCCACTGACAAATTATCATGCCACTATAAGTTATAGTTGCTGAGATATGGACCTCCACCATAAATTTATGCAAAGTCACTCATGCGGAAAAATGTAGGTCAAGATGACCTAATTCTGGTACAGGCGTTTGTGGTTACCCATGATGTATCCACTGACAAATTATCATGCCACTATAAGTTATAGTTGCTGAGATATGGACCTCCACCATAAATTTATGCAAAGTCATCTTTATGTAGGTCAAGATGACCTAATTCTGGTACAGGCGTTTGTGGTTACCCATGATGTATCCACTGACTAACTATCATGCCACTATAAGTTATAGTTGCTGAAATATGAACCTCCATTATCAATTTAACCAAAGTCATTCATGCAGAAAAATGTAGGTCAAAATGACCTAATTCTGGTACTGATGTTGTTGGTTACTTATAACCTGTACAATGACAAATCATCATGCCATTATAAGTTATAGATGCTGAGATATGGACCTCCACCAAAAATTTAACCAAAGTCACTCATGCAGAAAAATGTAGGTCAAGATGACCTAATTCTGGTACTGACGTTTGTGGTTACCCATGATGTATCCACTGACTAATTATCATATCCCTATAACTTATAGTTGCTGGAATATAGTTTCACCATAAATTATCATGTTTCCAACTTAATACTTTGAATTTTTTTTTTCAAAATCATACATGGGATATAAGTTTTTATCCATACTGTATTGTGTTTTCAAGAAGACTGAATAAATATATATTGCAGTTTATAAAACTTTGACATTTAAATACGCCGTAAGATGGCTGCGACATTCCTCTACTAGCCTCGTTAATTAACCTGCCTACAGTTTTTCAGCAAATTGTCTTGTTAACTTGCAATATATAGTAAGGCACGTGTTCATGTCACGCAGTTGTGTTAAATTAATTGTAAATGTGAACATATGCTTTATGTCTTATACATGTACCAATTATTGTTTCTATTTCGATTATCTTTAAGTTGAGAGACTGTAGACAGCTGTAACATGAAAATAACGATATCTCCCTTTCAAACTTTCAAGTTTCTTTCATTGTTTATATACCAAGTGTTCTCCGGAGACAGCTTTTGATACTTATGAAGAATTTAAATCAAGATTCTAGAAATTGTCGTTTTTCTTTATTAAACTTTCAAAATAAAATGTTACTGTCAAAACTATTGTTAAATGAAAAATACACTAGCTTTTATTGTTTAGATGGGAAAATAATTTCAGGTTAATGAAATGACCATATGTATTTTAAATCTTTATCTTCAATCTGAGAAAGGGACGTAACTCTGTAAAGCGGATCGTATAATGCTTATATTTTCCTCAATAGTAAGAAGACTAGATTAGTAAATAGGATATGAGACATTTTGAAAGGAAGAATTAAAACTATCATGACAATCGAAACGCTAAATGGGTTTGGACGGAACCATTCATATTTTTGCGCAGGGGTGTCTTAAAATAAACGGAACGTGAATTTGTTTCTTATTTTTAATCCGAGTTGGATTCAACGGAAATTTCCTCAACCTTGTTGTTTTTATCTATTTTCATAATCTTACATTATGTTTGAATAATAATAATACAGCAACTAGAGTCTGGAGTTAAACCTACCCACCCCCTTTTGTTAACTTCCGAGAAACCAATATCTACACACCCCAGATCTACATAATCCAGTTGCGTTTACTTCTGAACAAACTAACATTTTTAATGCTGAACAAACTGACACTTTTAATAACTTTACATGTCCAGAGTTTGAAAACCCGATAGAAAAAAAAAGATGTGAAATATGATTAAATTCCATCAAAATCAGATCCTAACAAGAACAATATTAAAAACTTTGAATTAAAAAAAAAAGCGTACAATCTTTTGTATTACTCCTAGGTTGAGATAGAAATGTTGAACCATTATTTTAAAACCAGAAATTATAACATTCTTGAAAGTACATGTAGACTGCTCTCAGATGGGACTAGACGACTATTATGCAATATTAACAGGAAATGACAGGTGTCACTACTTAGGTGTGGAACCGAATCCTTGTATATATATACACGTTTGATGTACGTCTGGGTTACAATGTACCCCTCGGAATACAGCCCTGAGGGTGAATCTTACAATATATTTTCTATATAGTGTGTACAGAGTGGTTCGACCATGCTCTACGCGCTGAAGTTATTAAAAATGATTGCATACATGTGACCCCCCCCCCCCCCCTCCCCCATACCTAGTACCATAAATACGCGATTTCCATGCATTTGTAATATGGGATAAAATATTATTGATATAGAATAAAATTTATAAAATATAGATTAATGGGGGTGGGGTGGGTCGTAAGAATTTAACTTTTGTTTAATGATTTAGACTTTGATATTCCTATCATGCATTTACAATCAAACAAGTCCGAAGATTGACCGGAGAGTCCACTATCCTCGTATGAAAAATACAATTAATTTTTTTTTACAACAGACCGAGAAGAGTAAGGGGTATACTATTTTTGAGACATAAACGGGTGTGAACAAAAAATCTCGATTGCATATCATGTGCTTGATAAAGGGGCCGAGCAAGGGACGCTTTACGCGATCGTACATATTAGGCCTAATATCTATATGTAATATGCTTGTAACGGTGGATTAATCATGTGTTGATAAATAAATAAATAAATAAATAAATAAATAAATGAATGAATGAATGAATGAATGAATGAATGAATGAATGAATGAATGAATGAATGAATGAATGAATGAATGAATGAATATAAAGATCTACTTCAGGTGGGTCATCATGTATTCGGCACTTTAGTAAACGCTTCGCTTAATTAATAATCGGGATATATTACAACAAATATAAGATGTTTTAAATAGTTTAAGTTGAATTACAAAGATCTAACGGAAATAATTGTAAATATAATTACCGAAATTAATTAAGTGTAAATCGCTAAAATGAGTAAACCGGGCCCGCTACCCATTTTAGTCACCTTGAAAAGGACAATCGGCGATAATGATGGATAAACATAACATTTTAATTCAAAACTGTCAGCGAAGGCAAATCTTATAGTAATAAACTATGTCCGTAAATTTCATGAAGAAATAATGTGTATTCATCTCATTATTGTCAAAAACCCGGTTTTCAGTTTCGAAATTCCCGGCCGGCCCGGCCCGGGTTTCGCTACCCATTTTAGTCACACTACAGAAGAGCGGAAAGGAAGAAGACCACCTGTCTGGATGTACAGGCCTAATGATGGAATTAAGAACTTTATTTTAACAAGGATTAATTCACGCAAGTATTTAAATCAGTCTGATTGATTTGGCGTGTGTGAATTATTCCATTAACATCACAAAATGTCCAATTGGAATTCTGCTGTCAGTCAGTGTCTGAAGGAATTAGTTTTGTTTACATGTCAGTGATGTAAGTATTAGCATGCTATGAATTTGGGGGTTATTTCTTGCAAAACGGAATCAAGCTCTATATGATAGATATTAGAGGAATATACATGGTCAAAAATTAATATAACTTTTATTAGTTTTCTTAGTCTTACTCAACAGTCAATTTAGGGAGGAGGAATATCTGTCAGGGTGTCCCATGTATCAGTAGGGTATGTCACATTGTGCCTGTCTAAGGTTAATCAAGTTCAAGTTCAGTTTATTTATGGATTCTATAACATAAGGTCTGTGCGAATGAGTTCAATAATTAATCCCTGCATGTACTTTTATGGGGTACTCACAAGGGTGGATCTTAACAACTGCAGTGATATAGATGTGAAATTTCTATTTTCCTTTTAAAAAACTGTGAACCAAAAATTATCACTTTGACAACAAAGTACCAATCATACGATATGTATGGAAATACCTTATTGAAGAGTTACTGTAGCTCCAAAGTTTTTTTTTTCTAATTAGGTCAAACATGAATAAAGGTCAAGGGGTCAGAAATCATAGCATGCTCAGAAATATCTTGCAACAGACATATGAAAAATCTATCTCTTCTAAATCAAAGTCATAAGGAAGAATTAATATTTATGAAAAGTATGTCATACTTCAAGGTCAAGATATAATGGTAAAAAATCATGATAGTGTAATCTGTATTAAGAAAGGAATAATTCGCACAGGTAATACATGTATAATTTGAACATGTTGAAAGCCCTATCTCATCTCATTCAAAAGATATGACCAAAGTTTAAGTTTTTATGACATTGATAAGCTGACCATTTAACAGATGACAGATGAATAAGATTTAATGTCCTCTCTTATTCGCTAAGGTGGGGGACAAAAATCAAAAGAACTCATCAAAAGGGATTGACTGACCTTGACCTGATAATGCATATAGATGCTTTCTGTAAAAATAAACGTCTTCTTACAATAATTTAGTTTATAGTTAGAAAGTTTAAGTATCATAAGAAAAAGAAATATCATGTTTGACATACATGTAGATCTATTTCAATGAAAAAAAGTGATATTGTCAGAATGAGATCAATATTGCCTGACTGCACCTTGCAGGATGAAAATTTAGTTTTAATAATTTCAGAACTTCTTTTTTTCTAATTAGAAACCAAAGAATTTTCGATGAATTCCAATTATATATTACTAATAATTATAATGTACATGATCTATGTAAAGCCTAAATTGATTCGTTATCCAATGTAGATTTAACAGTCGAGCTGGTTGATGACAGGTATAAACTTAAAAAAATTACTAGTAGTAAATAAGGTACCGTAAAGGCGTAGTACATGTATACAATGTATATGTTGTCTTATTTAATCATATTCATTGTACCTGCTTTTTTGGCTGATATTAAGTGGTTATTTCAGCTTTTTTTTTATTCAGACAGAGTAGCATAGAGATGCAATTAATTTCATTTTTCATAATATTCATTCATTCATAAAAATAATAAAGATACCTAACCTAATGATAAAAAAAGAAGAATAAATCAGATTGGTGATCAATATCTAAAGACATGATGGCGGATCTAAGGGAATACTGTAGGTTGTAATATTTTCGTTCGTTTATTGCTTTTCTCATTTACCTAAGACAAAGCGACATGAGATATTTGTCTCATCTTTTTTAATTATGATTATGGCTAATTGATTTCAAACATTTAGCTTATAAGTCATGTATTATAGTCTAAATTTATGAGCGGTGGATCCAAGGGGAGTTGATATTTAAATACTTGTGGTGGATCAAAGGATACTAATGATTTTTGCAAATTTATTTCAACGTTTAGTTAATATTTCTGTGTGTGATCATGATCTTAACTAAGAAGTGGTGGATCCAAGGCAAGTGGATATTAATTGTTTTGATAGCCATAAGAGTTGTGGTGGATGTAAAGGGAGTAGATAGATATTTGTAATAGGTCAAAGGATAATAATGATTATGGATAATTGATTTCAAACATATAGCTTATATGTCATGTGTGATCAAGATCTAAACTTATAAGTGGTGGATCCAAGGGGAGTGGATATTTATCTTTTTTAATTATTTGTGTTTGATCAAAGGTTATTAATGAATTGTGATCATGTCTAATTTATTTCAAACATTTAGCTCGTGATCTTAATTTTAAAGTGGTTGATCCAAGGCAAGTGGATATTATTTTTAAATATTTGTGATGGGTAAAAGGACATTACTGATTCCGGCTAATTGATTTCAAACATTAAACTTATATGTCATGTGTGATCAAGATCAAAACTCATAAGTGGTGGATCCAAGGGGGGTGGATATTTATCTTTTTTAAATATTTGTGAATGATCAAAGGATATTAATGATTTATGATTATGGCTAATTTATTTCAAACATTTAGCTTTTATGTCAGGTGTGAACATGATCTTAATTTAAAAGTGGTGGATCTAAGGGGAGCGGATATTATTTTTAAATATATTTGTGGTGGGTAAAAGGATAATAATGATTATGGCTAATTTATTTCAAACTTTACAAATCTTACATGTCATGTGTGATCAAGAACTTAACTTATTAGTGGTGGATCCATGGGGAGTGGATATTCATTTTTTAAAGAAATATTTGTGGTGTATCAAGGATATTAATGACTATGCCATAGTCATTAATATCCTTGATATGGCTGATTGATTTTAAGCATTAAGATTATATGTCATGTGTGGTCATGATCTAAACTGATAAGTGGTGGATCCAAGAGGCATAAATATTTTATTTTTAAATATTTGGGTGAATCAAAAGATTTTAATAGTTGTACTTTGTGATATATAACTGAATTGAGTTCCATTAATTAAATATGTAGATATATTGCACATGAATTAAATAAATCCAATCTTATTAGTGGTGAATGCAAGGGGAATGGAGATTTAAAAAAAATCCACAAACTAGACATCATATAAACCTAACATATATAAATATACATTAGTTAAGGAAAGAGACCCTCTTTGGACACTGTGAATTGGTTGCTATTGTGTTGGTATTAAATTTTCTTGTTTCATTTTTTTAAATATTCAGATTAATGGTCATCGATCAAATAATCTGTGAAGAGTTTTATGATGAATGTTTCATTTTGGGAGGCAACTGCCTTAGAAACCTGTTTTCATATAAATCTTCTTTTACATAAGCAAAAATTTGAAGAATGAATACTTGAAAATTTGAAAAATAATAGATATTTGTTATAACTATCCACTTTTATAAAATGAGAAACAGAGAAGATACTAATGATCCATTAGTCTAAGAAAAAAACCCAAGTTTTTAGGAATTATCTTACAGTAAATATATCAATACATGGGATTTAAAACCCCATGATAAAGAAACGTGGGAGAAAAAACCCCATATGACAATATAAGCAACATATGGGTTTAAAAAACCTACATTGATTTTCGTGGGGTTATTTCCCCCATGGGGTGAAAAATAAACCCCATGGGGTTTTTGTGGGGTTTTTTGTGGGGTATTTTTAAGTTCATGTTTCCCCATGGGATTTTTGTTTTTGAACTCAAATATCTCAAAAACTAGCAGAAAATGTTGAATTTTTTTTTTCATAAATCAATTTGATTATAAAAACCCCACCATTTAAAAAAAACCCTAAGATGATAGCTTTAAAGGAAAAGGGTGCGCAAGTTCGGAAAAATGTCCATTCCGAAGTTGTCCGTCCCATTCAGCATCTCGAGACTGATATTGGCTTTTAGTAATTCTATCCTAATTTTTAGAATTCTTTTCAGAGGAAATGTTTGCGCCCCTAAGGTCATACTTAAACCTCTATATATACTAGAAGTTTTTTTTTTATCTTTTATCAATTCCGTACCCCCGTACAAATATACGTGTAAAGCATGTTGAACTGTCAAAGTAAGCCGTCGAAGTCAATGTTTCTCACAAAAGACCAATTGAATAATAGTAATATCTAAAAAAAAAAAGAAAAAGAGAAAGAAAAACACCAGATGGTCATTAAACATTTTTGATAAAAATATTTATGAAAACCCTCGCATTTTTTTTTATCATTTTAAAAATACGTATAAGATTTTCACGAAACAATTCACAGTTTTCACATGTTAGACAATCAAATTTTTAAGAGAATTGCAATTAAATAAAATAGGGGGAAACAATTAAAATTTGGCCAATCCAAATATATTAGAGTGTAAGAACTGTTTTGACACATGTACTTAGTAAGTCGATCTGTTTGTGGCTGATCTGTACTTAACTGTACTTAGTAAGTTAGTTTTACTCAGCATCAGCTGCGTTATGTATGCTCAAGTAACATTTATGTAAAGATTTCATTGTCACGTTTTATTGAAACAAGTTTGTGTGATCATACATGTACTCCTTTTTGTGGAATTAATGGTGACGGTGTATGCGAAGTGATAATTAAGTAGAGGGAAATAACTGGTAAATGTCTCTAAATATTTATCTCTATACACACGTAGGTAACCGACATTACGTAAATTTACATATCCTTGTAATTTAATCAAAATTGTTAATTTGTAATGCTTGAGTTTTTCTTCCGATATTCATTGTACTGTTTAAACAAGGGCGCTGCAAAATTGAGCATATTCTCACAAAAGAGCATATCTATTTAAAGCAACTTTCCACTTCGATCCCGATGCAAATTACATTAATTCCGTTACGCACAACAAACTAACCCACCCACAAACAAGCGCGTTGCTTACTCTATCCCCTCCAACTCTGTTGCGAAGGAATTATAATTGCATGGCAAGATGATGTCAATCTGCACACATGAATGTAAGTCTATGATTTCTGCGAAAAAATAAAATCACTTTTTCTATGCGGTTTATGATTGCGTGTTCGAACCACATCGACCGGGAAGAGTCAGCAGAAATCGGAGGAACCGTAAAGCCATCTGTGAAAACAAAATGTTTTGTTTCCCACTTAGTACTAACTAACTGGCTCAAAACTTTAATAACCTCCAGGAAACATAAAAAAGAAATTATGCATTTCAGAAAATTTTTGAAAAATAAGCATTGATGTTGAAATTTTCTTAGAAAAAGTTTTACCTACCTACCGACCCAATTTATTCAACCTGAATCGGTAACGGGCACAGAAAACATTATTATAAAGTTAGCTTAATGATCCTCGAACACTACAGGAAATATTAAACGCTTAATTTTTCTAATGTTGTCTATGCAAATTTCTAATGCGCACTGTTACCTTACACCTTGCGGTACCGGACAACATGCAGTGTTCAAATACAGCAGTTCAAAATACTGTATTTGTTCGGTCAGAACTTTTGTATTGAAGTCAAGCTTTCGAAATTTTTACAAAAGAACTATCCACGTGGGGCGTTTTTTTTTAAATTATATCTGCCGAATTTTTGTTGTACTTTATTTTTGTGTGTACACGTGAGGGGGGGGGGGGGGGGGTTGTTGTTAATAAGCAATCTTAGTTATGGACTCAGGGTAAATCTGCAGCTGAACAAAGATTTTATTGATATTATTTTTTCCTTTCTTTGTTTCTTCTCTTATTTTTCTATTATTCATACTGTTTTTCTCTTTACTATTTCTTTTCATTATATCTATTTAAGTAAAACACACCAATTTTCAATACTGGTGAGTTGGTTTTGCTTTGTCACATTTCTACTATTTTATTTTTAGCTTTAATGTTGAGCATTAATACACAAATTTTTTTCCACACTTCTCAAAGATGTATACCTTTAAAAATTTGTTCCTATACAAATCTGTACAAAAAAGTCTAACATTTCTAATGTTTTACTGAGCGGGCATAAAGAATCGATGTTTGACCGTTGAGTGAGATGTTGGACCTGTTGATGAGATGTTGGGTTGTCATACAATATGGGCAGAGCTTAATTAATCTCATTTTCATTCGTTGGTATTTTACAGTGACGGGCCTGAGGTTTACATTATGGAAGATAGTGCGATGCATGTATGTAAAAAACAAAATAAAAGGTAAAACAAAACATTTATTGCCAGTGTTCTCGGGCAAAATGCGTTGTGTCGACCCTCGAACCAAACTGTCTGTCTCCGGCCTAACGGCACCAGGCAGACAGTTTGTTTCTTGGGTCCGGCATGTTGCCCGAGAACACAGGCAATAAATGTATGGTGTTGACCGAACGCGTCCCGAAATTCAGTTTAAATACTTTCTAGAAAAAAAGACGCCTGCTTCTAAATACTCTTTTATAATGTATCGTTGAAAAATTATCTAGTAACATTAATTCTGATATACACTGAGAATTCTTGAAACGATTAAGTACGACTTACTTTGTGACAGCTGCTCGGCTTGTCCGCACGGCACCCACTTGCCATTTTGAAATTTCCAGTGATGGGGATCCGCCAGAATCATGTCCACAAAAACGTTATACTGTTTGTGAGGGTCCAGGCCATTCAGACTGAATTGTAGCGTGGGAAACATCCTCCTAGTAAAAAAGTCAAAAATTAGTTCATTTCATGCTTAAACCGTGATTCTGCTTACAAAGAACTAGTTAGTTTTCAAAATAGAATTGATTCAAAAGTAAGTACATGTGTACTTTGTGATAGGCTTATTAGTAGATCGCTGTTCTGAGAAAAAAGATGGGAAGGGCGACTAGAGAGATATGGTTTAGTGCCAAGGACGGTAAAAAGTGTAAATATTGCACACAATAATAAGAGCTGTTTTGGATTTAATTCTCCGTATATCAAAACTGTCATCTCCAAATATTACTAACACGTTCCTTATACTTGTGCACTCATTCATTATTTTTATATTTCCCATTACCTTTAAATATTGCCCTCCTGAGCTTGAAACGAAAATCATCCAAATTTTCGCCTATTGGATGGCGAGACAAACGCACTTCGTATTGATGGCGACTACAGAAGTATCTGATGGAGGACTCTAAGTTTTTTTTTCTCCGGTTTTTGAAATAGAGTTTTAATTTGTACATTTGAGGTGAAAAGTCGGAAAAATATCCAGGGGCTCGTTTTACAAAAGAATTTACGACTAAGACAAAAAACTACACATTATTGTAAAATTTTGCAAAATTAATAATTCTATTTGAAATTGTCCGTGTAAAAATATCTTACAACATTCTTTTAAAAAGTTTAAAATAATTTTTGATATAATGTTAATTAAAAAGTTATATGAATAATTAAAGTTGGTCTTACGTCGTAAGTCCTTTTGAAAAACGGGCCCCAGAGCTAAGTACAGCTTTGTGTGCCCGATATTTTTTTTCTCTAAGGGTAATTAAAGCTTTGCAGGGCAATGCTTTTCTCTACTTTAACTCTACTGACCTATACTCGGCACATAGGACCATTGAGTAGTAGGGGATCTTTTTCGTGCCAGCACCTACTGCGACACGGGACCTCAGTTTATACGGTCTCATCCGAAGGACCAGTCTCCGTGCCCCACAGTAGGATTCAAACCCGCGACGTACGGATCAACTCCTTTGATATAAACCCGCCGGTGAGTGTAGATTCATTCAGGGCGAAAACAGAGATTATGAGTAAAATATGTAATGATAAGAGTTCCAGGTTTTAATAATAATAATAATACTAAAATTGAGATGAATTAAATGTACAAGGTATATTCTTGTCCCAGAGTTGATCGTTTTGCTTTTCCGCGATTTTATTTTTCGTCATCTTGATTTTCCGCGATTTTAAACAAAGTGCCTGCTTTTCCGCGAGTACTTTTCACTATATTTTATGTGTTATTTCCTTTTTTTGATACTTCCTGTCGGCGATTTTTGCTTTAAACATCTAGACCAATGTTTTTTTCTAAATCTTTGTTTTATCTCAAATTAAGTGTCCAATTCAGTGTTTTAAAAGACCAATCCTGGTTCAAATCCTACTTCCGCTTCCCTATGGTAAGCAGAGGGCAATAAGTTTTATTTGGCTAACGGAAGAGGTACATGTGAAAATAAGTTGAGAGAAAAAAATAATCGCTGAAAAACAGTATTACTTGTCAATGAAAAGCAGGATTTTTTCTTATCTCATTTTTTGAAAATCAATGTCGAATCGCGGAAAAGTGGATTTCTGTCGATTTTTTCTTAACTTCTCGTGAACAATTTAAAAGCGAAGTGAGTGCAATGCAAATGTGGCTCAAGAGTGATAAACTATAAACGAAAATAGATTTCTGAATGTCAATTAAAAGCAAATTTTAAAAATAAGTGTCGAACGTACTAGGTAAGTGTTAAATGATTTCTGAACTGTACACTTTAAATAGATTACGTGATGCGTGCATTCAGTCTGTCTATATCTTGTTTGTGACACAATGAACATTTTTTAAAATACAATGCTTCAATAAATGTTAAATACCGAGTAATAAATATAAAAATGTAAAAATGAATTCTCTCATCATTTAAATTATTTTCATCATTTTAATTCACAAAATAATTGTTGCCTTTTTCATCAAAATGTATGAAATATTGACATTTGTATTTATTTCTTAAATAAAATTAATAGGTTCTTTTTATGGATTTACTGTATTTAAAAAAAAGATATGTGTTTGTTGGTGTTCTTATTTATTTGTTTATTTATTCTGTCAATTTATCACTCATTCATTTATTTAAAGTGAAACTTACATTCTGAAATAAGAATTACCTCTAAAACATTGTCAAAAATAATACCAATTCGCAGTAAAATTGAGCATTTATTTTCTTCTTCACAATCAATATGAATGTACCGTTTTTATATTTTTAAATGCTTTTTCCACTTTAATATATTACATGTAAAAAGGGAAATTATTTTATTCTTGGGTTTGTGAGGAGGATAAAGCGAGAAGAAGATCAGTAACCTTGTAATCCTTGGCTAGCGAAGGTGTAGTTTATGTAAATTACTTGAATCTGATTCGTCGAGGAACATTTATTTAAAAAAAAAACACTTTTACCCTATGAGTAATGAAACCACGCCCTCCAGCGCGATGGAACTTGGCAATCATCAACACAGAAAAAAATACGGAATCTTTCCTCACGCAAATATAATATAGTGACATGTGTATAGACAACAAGTAAATACAGTTTAAAAACGTATATACATCACACCCGGCCCATTGGACCTATATGTCACTTTAAGATATGTACAGTATTACTATAATCATTTAAATATATGAATCTCAGAAAAGTTGGTTGCTTCAAGTTTCATTAATAATACATGTATATATCGTTCTTTTGAAATAAACAAGTTACCCCAACTGTGAAAAACACACTTTTTTCAGTGAAAATGTATTTTAAACTCAATTTCATTTTTAAGAAAAATAATCATATATATATATATATATATATATATATATATATATATATATATATATATATATATATATATATATATATATGCAATAAATTTTTAAATAAAGGATTCAGAAAGGAATTGTTTCAACTTATAAACAAACCTGTTTTTTTAATAAAAAAAATTAACAAAATAAAAAAAAAACATTCGAAGCTCTAGCTATCATAAATTAATTCAAATACATATACCGTGTACGTATTTACTTTCTAGCGTGGATGTAAATAAAAATCTATGTTAATAATTATAAAATTCAAATAGAACAATATGGCCACAATGCCGAAAAAGGGACAAGTTTCAAATCTTTTGAATGTGTATTTAAGTTACTGGGCAGTGGCCGTAATAATTAACGTTCAAAAGTGGATTATCTTTTATTTATTTGTTTATTTATTTATTTATTTATTTATTTATTTTATTGCAAATAAAAGTGAATTTCTTTAATGTGCTACATTAAAGTCTGTAGTCCTTTTTGCTATATGGAGTACATACGTGTAGCGTTATAATAAATAATGTTTATTTACTTTTTTGTCTATTTATCAGCTAGATGGTTTAATATTGTTCTACACAAAATCTGCATCATATTCAATAACTAGCCTTATTAATAAAAAAAATGAATTTTTTGAAGATTTAATTTCGGCCGTCTTCGATTTATATAGCCCCTCAGACGCTTTCGCTTGAAGATTTATAACATAATATTATCAACAACTGTTCATAGAAAAATGGAATCAATGTAAAAATGTTTGAACAGCAATGTATGCCTAAATCAATGCAAGAAGAGGTATTTATTGGTATTATTTATTTCTTTGTGTAAAAACATTAGACATAATGTTTATACGACGTTTAGCTACTACAGATTTGTTTACAAAAGATTCCAATATATTTGATCTATTCAATCATAACGTCCTTGCGTGTTGTTTAAATAGATCATAAGATAGGAGTTTTTTCTGCATTTAACTCCTCTCCTTTCTCTTGGTCTATATCGCTTTGATTTGTTTCGTTCCCGGTGAATCTTTCTTTCCGAGAAATATATTATCCAATATCTTAAAAGTGTTAATCCCGTAGAAGTTTTCTTTATAAAAACAAAGCAGCTTAATATGAATTATTATATTTTTTCTTTTAAAGTGAATTTAAAAACTATGTAGAAAAATTATTTTTCCTCTCTGATTTTCTTTTAACTGCATATATATACACTATTTTCAGCCATTTGGATAATCTATGACCATGTAAATCGATTTGGGGTAAAGCAATGTTGAATATACTCGCGAAAAGGCAAATAAAATATTTTTTCTGAAGGCGAGCGGCCTTAATTAGTGCAAGATAAGAAAAGGAAGCTTTTGGATTTTGCAAACATATAACAAATAGAGACAAAATAATTATAAATGAATGAATAAAAAAAATAAATGAATGAATAAATAAATAGATAAATAAATAAATAAATAAATAAATATTATGAAGTTTTAAAAGATTTTCAAGCATTTATGGTTAAGTTTTAAAGGTGCCTAGATTTATCAAATTTGAGATAAATTCCTTTATGATGCTTAAAACAATATATAATTTGTAGGTAAACAACATTAAAAACTGTATTTTAAACTGTCATTTTCAATGAAAAATTAAGAAAACCAGTCATGAATATGGGAGTTTTATTTTCATATTCGACAGAGGAAATTATCATTTCTCTCAGAAAACGGTTTTTCAATATCAAATTTAATATAGGTATCCGGTTTACTTTTCATATGATTTCAAATTGAATGTCAAAAATACCCTTTTTTCTAATATTCTGCTAAAGCAAAGTTTGAAATTGATTATGACGTCATAATGGATCTATTAGTCAAAAGTTATTTACTAGATCTTGACCTTAAAACAATATACATTTCTCAACGCATTCATTTTTTTAAAATTCAACTTAAAATCCAAATGTTACATTTGAATGAAAGCAAAATATATCAGAGTTTTAATATACTTTCAAAATTCTAGCTACAATATAAGATTGGCCATCCCCCCCCTCTTCACACCTGTAGTCGTAGATTATATCTTGACGCACCTATATTTTGTTTTAAACATATTTTATTGAAAAATTCAAAAGGATTGAAAACAAAATTTCATATAACTTACTATTTTCTTTCCTCATATACTGCAATCTGCTAACACGGGTAAAATCATATGCGTCAAGTATTTCCGCTTTCCATAAGAAGACGATTTACATGAAATGCAACGCCTTTTTTTTTTTAGCACGTTATCATTTTCACCTTTGAATTAAATTATTCATTCATCAAGAGTAAGCTTAATTCTATAAGACAGGTGTTACTAGTAGTATATGGAATACTAAATAACCCCATGGTAGCTTGCATACATGGAGCGCTTTCTTGTTTTCATCCCCTTGTTTTGAACATAGATTATTGATATCAATCAAAAGGATTGGAAACAAGTTCTAAATAACTGAATAAATTCCTCTCCTTATATATATTACAATAATATTATGTTATGTTCACCCCCTTCCCTTTACATTCTGTATAGACATCCCCACCCCACCCCACCATTTCCACCAAACCAGCTCTTCGTATGGCGAATGAATATTTGTGTGCGCAAACATGTGTTTAGGTCTGAAGGTATAAGCATTTATTTTAGCATTAGAAAATAAAATTTATAGTTTTATATTCTACAAACAAAAACGTTCTCAATTTCCAGAAGTGCCCAAAATGCATGCATAAAAATTACTATTTAGTGGGATTTAGTTCTTGAGAATCCCTCATTATAAACGTCAATTTGATTCTGGTACGTTATTAACTATTTTCTATGAAAATAATGCAATTTTTACTTTTGTAAAACTTAAGTAAATAGTTAGTTGGCCATTTTATTTCAAAGAAGGTATAAGTGTATGTTATGGTATTAATTAATTATTTAGCTGGAATTGAAGTCTTTTACATATAATCGTAAGAATCTTGAGCTTATTTCAGTCGTGAATTCGTTTGTTAAATTTTTCATGAAAGTGGCGAGGGTATTGATTCAATTCTTTAAATATTGGTCATAATTCCCAAAAGTTAATTTCTTGTCGTCAGAAAACTCCGAAAGTTTTTTACTTTTTGTATTTTTTCCCCTTAAATAAAAGCATACGTTAACGTAGGAAATGAAGCGATCTCTTTCGAAAAAAAGATTATGAAGTTTATATTAATGTTAAATAGCTGATATCAAGAGATTTTAACAATGCCTACTTAAACAAAAATCGAGATATCCACTTTTTATTTCCTTTAAAAAAAAAAGGAAACAATATCAAGCCCCCTTATTCCCCCAAACACAATAATAGAATATTTGTTTTTCATGTATATAAATGTAAGACTTTTTTTTAAATTAATCAATTAATTGATTGATTTATTTATTTACTTATTTATTTATCTATTATTTATTTATTTATTTGTGTTTGTTCATTAATTATCTTATTTTTGCCATTTTTTTAAATTCATATTTTAATTTCTTTTACATGTAAGTAAAGGAGGGTGAACATTGGTGACAAAAGGGTGCGAGTGAATTAATTTTTGACAAAACCGTCATACCTTCCTTGCTTGGTGATGATCATTTCGGTGGTATGCTGATGGAACTTGATCCACAACTCTCTGTTACATAAATAGATGCATGGATTAAAAGAATTAGAAGGGATGGATGCAGTAGACGGTAAGGGAGCCACCACGGCCTCTGAGTTGGGGGGAGGCATGTGAATTGGGGAGGATACTGGTTGGTGCTGAGAAGGCTGAGTATACATGGGATTGCTGTAATAATGCATGGGATCCACTTCATAGCCATAACTGTCATTTTGACTGTATGGAAGCGAATACGGAGTGTCGCTCATGCGAGTCTGAGAAACCACTGGCTGCAGGCAAGCATAACTGGCCGCAGGCCCCTCCCGAGGAGGGGTGTAGCCCGTAGAGACGGGATTTATAGAATCGGGTTCATCAAAGTTTTTATCCCGGCTGTGATTGTCTAAGGGATGCTGGCCGTATTGACTGATGGGTGACGTGGATTCTTGGACGGTGTCTTGGGAGAGATAGTCCTGGCAATAGTACGGTTTGAGAGTGGACAGGATCGGGAACTGCGACTCCGATGTGTGGCAGGATTCGCTCTGTGCGTCATATATGTCCCCTTGTTGGTCATTGTACCTGTTAAAATTCACAGTATTCGCCATCCTTTTATCACGCAGGTTTTATCTGTTCTCAGTTTCTACCCTTCTTTCGCGCTAAATAATACCGCGTGGTTAGAAATTATCTTATTTGCACCGTTTGCACTTCACTGAAAGAAGTGTAAATATATGTTATCACACCAATAGTCTCATCACAGGTTCAGTGGATGAACTGCTTCTCACAAGTTGGGAATCTCCACACTTACGTATCTTTACGACTTCTTTGACAAATGAGGCAACAAGTTGTTCACTGGGCCCTGATTTTCTGTCAGTTTTTAAAAAAAGAGTCTTTGCTACCTACATCAACGTTTTGCTTCGACTACCCGCTGATATACCTGGGAATGTTTTGAAACGACAACAAAAGAACTGCGGTGATACTTATAGGTAATTATGATTATTTCCAGTGAAAGGCAGAAAAGTGTACGCAAGCTCGTTCTGCGATTGGTCAAAGGATCACGCCAGTCAATCGCACGCGTTCATTTCACTTCAGCAGAACATTGTTCAGTAATTTAATCGGCGGACCCAAAAATTGTGATAAACATTCAGTTCTAATGAGTTTCTCGGTCGGAAACATTGCATTCAGCAGATGTCACAATTTTTTGGCATTTTGAGTTTCATTAGGGATACTAGAAATATAAATGATTTTTTTCCATGAATGAAAACCACCCGCAATAAAAGAACTTCAACAGTACAACGGCGATGGAAAGAAGGAACGTATAGCTACAAGAGGACCGATTTTCAATTCGGTAAAACCCGCACCCAAATACTTTGTAAATGAATTGTTTACAAAAACAAAAGAAAAAGTCATTCAACAGAAATGTTTTATCCACAGCAAGAATATTACACAATTAATATTTTTATACGCCTAGCAATAGTACATATACGGACCTGAAACATCAAAGGGTGCGGAGTCCTCAATATACGTCTAATAGACGATGACTAAATATACTTTATTTTTCTTACATTTTAAAAATAAATCTATCTTGTGAAAACGCGAAGAAAAATATTTGGGATAAGCATATAGAGAAGGTGCGAATTTAAATAAAACCAAAACATTTCTTAAATATATTAGATTTTCAAACTCGAAATTTACAGTCAATGTCAAAATTCAAATCTAAAATTAGCAATAAAAAATCTAGTTCTACTTGGCCTTCTTACTTTGATTACGGTAACAGAAGACTAAATGTTCTTCAAACCAGACTACGACATAATTGTGTATTAAACAACGACCTTTATAGATGCAATTTAATATCAAGTCCCTTGTGCACGTGCGGTAAAGTTGAGGACACATATCATTATTTTTTCGCGATCGTATGTCCAAAGTATGCGAAAGCCAGAAATGAATTTTTACATAAATTTTTACAATTTGATAAAATCCACATTTTAGATACACGTGTCTTATTATAGGGGGTTGATTCAATGAATGCTGCAGAGAATTAACGTCTTTTTTCTTTTGTTCAAACATTTATCAAGGATTCTGGTAGATTTCCTTGTTAATTACTGTAACGAATATATGATTTTTTTCTCAACTTTATTTGTATTTATACGTATCTGCAAAATGCATCAATTTGTTTACTATTGCAAATGCTGAATACTTTATATAGCATGTTTAATGTGACAATATAAATGTGTAATGTACAATGTACATATAGGGAGAGGGCGTTATAAGTTTTCAGAACTTGTGCCCAATCCCTTTGCAATTATATTACAATAAAATATGTTCAAACCAAATTTTCATAAGCATTAAAAGTATCGACTTCTAAAATGAACTACTATCATAGTTTTATTGGACGTAATTGAGTTTGTTTCCACGTATTTTTAACACGATACTACCATTTACGTCTTATAAGTGCATCTTTGTTTTATTCCACTGGAGTTGTTCTTAATGCAAGCCGATTGTCGACTTTTCTGTCCATAGGATTCCACCGATATGCGGAAAAATTATATTTTGATATTTAAAACTCAGAATATTTTATTTAATCCATTTATCAAAAAAGCAAACATTCTGAAGAAGTTTTAAGTTTAAGAAGTATTTTATTCATAATATACAAAGTGTACAATATGAATATGGATTGAACAGCAGGCCAAGGGCCTATATTAGTTCTCTCCATTTGAGATCAAGGTACAATTAAATTACATTCTGAAGAAATAAATCAATTTAGCACTATAAAAGTACTCATAATAATTTAAATTCTGTACTAGATCAATATCTCTCTTTCATGATCAGTATTTTTTCCTGTATAATACAACAAAATCATAGCCTTTTTACGTTTTCTCAGATTATCGTAAATATATTTGATGAATTTCTAAAAATAGGTGTATGATCAATTATTTATATTTGAAAGAGGAGAAATCCCTCCTCAACCTCACCTCATGGTTAGGTAGTATGAAGCACAAAATACCTGATGTCAATATTATTGGTTTACATGTATATTTTAAAAAAAAACATTCATAATAAATCCAGTCTTATGAAAAGACATAGACTATAATACTACTGTACACATTGGCTACAGTCTTTTATCAGTCTCTGTCAGAAGAAAGAATTTTTTTTCCTTTGTGAACATGCAGTATGTATGGAACTTAATACTGACTTGTTTATTTGCAAATCTATCCTGAAACTTACAGTAGTTTACTGACTCTCTCAATACTTACATGTTTAAGAATCATCTTAATCCTTTTGTGTGTATGTTTAATACTGGAGTCATGGGCTAGTAATTGCTGCTCGAATTTGTTCTATGGACACATTCAGCAATTTCACTTTCTTGGAAACTGTTTGTTTGGGTTTAAAACCTGTGAAATTTTACATTACTTCAACAATAAACTATTGCATCCCGAGCATCTGTATGTGGTATTCCTACTACAACTGTGTCAGACTCAAAAAAATGCAATGTGTGTACATATGTTAACACTTTTTGTTCTACAAAGTTTGTTTTTCATCTGCATATATTTTTTGTTCATTTTTTGTTTATTCTTGTTTCAATTCCATTCTGTTTTGTTTTATTTTTCTCCATTTATTTTTATTCCAGCCTATTACTTGCACACTATATTCCATTTCATTATTATCCTCAAGTTACATGTAGCTAGAGATGTCAGTTCAAATGTTTTTTCATTGATTAGCAACAAATACCAAAAATGCGAACAGTATCCTGTTTACTATTTCATAAAATTTTTTGATATCTCAAACAATCACTTTAATATCATTGTGATTACAATATTACTAATAAGTGGATGTGTGGAAACAAACCCAGGTCCAGCAGATTATAAAAAAACACATAAGTATTGTGCACAACAATGTATGTAGTTTACTTCCAAAACTTGATATTATTAGTTACACAGTCAGTTAGTGACCTAATACGGAATCATACAGGGTGTGAAATGGAAATCCGTATTCCGTATACGGATTTCCATTTCACACCCTGTATGATTCCGTATTAGGTCACTAACTGACTGTGTTACGAATTTATCCCGCTGAAGACCTAACGTTATATATATATATATATATATATATAAAGAAAATCTATGTGCATATTATGAAAATATCATGTTTTAATCCAATAACAATCAACATAAAATATCGTAACAAGAAATTTAAGTAATCAAACTACCTACGCAAACCGTTTCTTAGCCGCCATTTTTATTTACAATAACAACGCTTGGAACGGAATCGCGTGCCCGATTTTCATATTACGCCTCGACGGAGACGTAATACGGAAAATTTCAGGGCGTCACGTGATCAGCTTTTATCCAATCAGCAATCGACAAATTTGTCTGAAGCGGGATAATATTAGAAATGATTTATCAGGAAATGATATAATTGCCATTACTGAAACTCACTTAGATCAGAGTATCGACAATAGCAATCTTTCACTCGATGGTTATTATCAACCAGTTAGAAAAGACAGAAATAGATATGGTGGAGGAGTTGCATTGTACATTTCAACTAGATTAAATTTTAAAGTAAGAAATGATTTAAATTTTTTCTGATATTGAAATTTTATGGGCAGAGATCCAGAACATTGTTTTATCAACTGCCCATCATATAATGTTGAAAGAAACTATTGGTAAAAAAATTAAATGATATTGATGTTGTTTTTGAACTCGACACTCTGCTAAGAGGAAAATGTCAATACTCTTATCAAACAAATTGCAAAATATTTTCATATGTACAAGAATTTATTAAATCTTACAAGAGACTAAATTAGGGACACTGTTATACTCTATTAAATGCATAATTTTCCCCCCAAATATTTGTATTATTTTTAAGCTGGAACAATATGTAAATAATATGTATACAGTTAGGGGGTTGTCATCTTTTTTGAAATATAATATTGATGAATAATACTTGATTGTGAATCTTTATTTTTCATTATAATCTAATTGATTATCATGTACATGTATTATTACTTATTATTGTATCTTGACCTATTATACAAGGAGAGGGTGTATATAGGCCTTGCCTGTTGCCCAGTCCTTATTGTATTATTCAATAAAATATGTTTAAAGTAACATGCAGTGGTTCAACGCAGTTTAAAAAAAAATCAAAGTGCGTTAAATCTGGGACCAGGTTAACACACTTTGAAAAAATAATTTTTAGTTTCAAAGTGCGTTAACTTTGGGGGAAAAATATGTGCAATTTTAGATATGATAAATAATTATTCTGTTTTTCGAAAGAAATATTAGAAAATAATGCTGTCTTTTATACATTTACAAACAGTCCGAAAAATCTGACGTTTTCCTGGCTTTTTTACGATTTTGATATTTTACATGCCAGGAAAACGTCAGAACCGGCGCCATTACGTAAACTGGGAATTTCACCGTCTTCAACTGGAGCTGATTTTCGATACTTGTGAACCGACCTAAATGCCGAAATCAGAATTTATCAAAAGCACAATGCCTCTAGTACTCACCAATATCGATGAAAAGAAAATATCGCTCCACATTTGGTAACAGGACTTGCAAGGTTTTAAAATGCGAGAAATGAAGACAAATCTCGTGAGTGTGATAAAACCTTTTTCAACGGATTATTTATTTCATAAATGAACCATAAAACTATATTGGTAAGTTCTTTAAGTATTGTACTATTGATAACTTTTGACTTTGAAATTTAATTCAGTTCACAAGTATCTAAAATCAACTCGAGAATGCCGCCTCCGGTTGGAGGCGGCGATTTCCCAGTTTACGTAATGGCGCCGGTTCTGACGTTTTCCTGGCATGTAAAATATCAAAATCGTTAAAAAGCCAGGAAAACGTCAGATTTTTCGGACTATTTTTCAAAGTGCGTTAAATACCTCCAAGGTATAAAATGTTGGTGTACATTCTTAATACACTTTGGGAAAAAAAAAACAAAACAAAGTGTGTCGATTTTGTCCCAAATTTGACACAATTTTAAAACATTTTTCAAAGTGCGTTGGTTTTGTCCCAGTTTTAACGCATTTTGAAAAACATTTCAAAGTGCGTAATTTTTCAAAGTGCGTTGCCACAATGCAGTTCATAACTCGGTGGCATATTCAAAGGAAAAAAATCAAACATGTGCATCAAACTTGAATCCGCAAACTTTCGTATTGCCGAAGACTCTAACAGCGGAATTTCCAACAAGTTTTTACATTGCGGAAATGAATAGACACATTTTATTTTTCATTAAGGACAGATGATACAAACTTTTGTCAAAACAATTGAAAATAACGACTTGAGTCATGCTTTAATGAATAAAATGAACAAAGTTCACCGAGTACTTTCTAAATTTTTAGTCGAATTTTCACAAAAATGGAATTTGAAGTGAAAAATATTTGTATCGATTAATAAGGATGATTTCAGAGAGGCAGACTTTTGAACATCATAGAAGGTTTACAATTTCTTTATATTCTAGAAATATATTATTTGCATCATTTTCAATGAAATAAGGCCAACAAATATATATCAATCCAGGCATCCATTTTATTGTTTGTATCATCTGCCCTTAATTATTAATTTACATAGAAGGGAGTGTGAAAAAAAAGGTGGCACTGGACATCGATCAGTGATCGTTCTAAAAAATTATAAACAATAAAAAGAAAAGGGTACGTTTTGAGCTTTGTTGTGCCCTTAGAATTCAATGTTCTCAAAAGCTTAAATGTAAGTTGAGTATGTGAATGTGATAAATCATGAAAGAACAGGCATAGAGGAGTATTTTGGAAATATGACGTAATAAATGTGTTACATTTCTAAGCTTTCAGCAGAAAAAACAAAATGACCCATTTCTGGAGCAATTTCTTTGAGAAAACTGTGTCCACAACAGTCGCCCACTCTAATTGTCTAATATGTTGTGTAAGATCCTTTGAAAAATTATTATATTTCTCAATATCCTTGTGGGCGATGTATTGATTTTTAATTTCCTATACCACTTCCGTATTTAAGAAAATTCAGGGCCAGATTTGTATTCAAACTATACTTTGTTCTTTGTATAAAAAAGCATAAAACACGGACCACACGGGGAGGAGTACGCTTCCCCCTGCTGACCATTCGCCATTAGTCCTATATATGTATTGATCAGGTAGACAGAATATTCATCAATCATTATTTATCTGATTTATCCATAAAAGATAAATATAGTTATTGAGAATGACGCTTATCTCTTTCTATATTGAAATTATGGATTGCTGCTAAGTGCAACCCGTTTCCCGGAATTATGCGGTCCTATCATGATGATTCTATGGTCAATAATACATGGACATTGACCATTTCCAAACTCCACCATACAGTTTTAATTCTCCGAGACTACTTTCCCTAAGAATAATGCATTGACAAGAACACAGACAGCTTAGTATTACACGTACGTTACGATACAACTCCAGGATCATTATTCGTAGGGAAAACAGTCCCGGAGAACTGCCGGACACTGTGTGGAGTTTGGAGCATTGATGAACATGCGTAATCAGTGTCGTCTCAACTTTCCATCTTGTTCAAAGCAGACGAAATCATCGGTGCTTAGAAAAAAATTCAAGTGTTATCGGCTAAGTATTGTATCAATCGAAGATATATAACTATGAAAAATCGCACAAGGCATACATATTAATTCATATTAAATCAATTTGTTTAAAATTTATTGAATAATTCGTTAGAAAATGGTAAATTAAATGTAAAATGAGGGAATTTTATTTCAATACTTGATTAAATAAAACGCATGTTAAAATATTAATAACACGAATAATCATATTGATGAAAACAAATCTTGGTCGGATTTATTAATTATTTGTAAGAAAATAAGCACGGAATTGTTGAAAGTGGGTTCTTCAAGGAGATCCGAGACGACCTGCACGTGCAGCAGGCCCGTCGGCGCAACTAACACGAGGGTCCGCACAAATTCAGCCTTTATGGAATACATCAACAATTCCCATCTGGTCAAGATGGTCAGGGAAAAACTTTACGTCAACGGTTCAACTGTATGAACCAGACTACTATGACGAGGAGTTTCAGGACAGCGGTCCAGAGGAGCCTGTGACAGGACCCGCCCCAACGGAGGAGCCCGTGAGAGGACCCGCCCCAACGGAGGAGTCCGTGAGAGGATCCGCCCCAATCGATTTCACTCAGACAGGACAATCAGTATACTAGGGACTTGATTAGGATCCTGTGGTGATACATATATATCTTCTCTTAAAATCATTTCTCTTAGTGTTTGTGGTGTAACAGGTATGATTGACTGTACAAATCATAATATCAGGCTTTGTGACCACAAAACAATTCTAAGACAAAAAAAGTTCTCAGCTCCATTTTTTTTTCTCAGAATTTTATTTTTTTCTCA